>NC_064646.1:8870454-9173484 GCF_023864345.2 Schistocerca serialis cubense
TTGGCTTCTGAAAGAACAAAGACAATTATTTGAGCCATCAAATATGAAATTTTGAATCAATTCTAAGAAATTGCCAGTTTCATCTGTTTTTCACTGAAGTTAAGGCAGCAGATGCAGTTTGGAAATGAAAATTATAAAAATACTATGGAAGGAACAGTACAGCATTTCATTTTCTGGTGCCTACAGTATAATGGTGTTTTATACTAAATGGCAACAGTATAAACCAGCTTAGTATGACAAAATTAAGCTTCAAAAATGGCTGCTATGCTTATCTTTACTTTGAAGCTAATAAAATGCAGGTAAAGATAATTTTTTAATGATGACGGTCTTTACCATGCTCCACGATTGCTGATATCATGGTTACTGATTCTGTAAGTAACTCCACACACAAGTAAGAAAGCATACAAAGTACTAACCGTTTTAGTGAGAACACAAATCTGAGATTCCACAAAGGTTCAAGAGTAAAGTCAAGGCAGTGTACATAATGCAATTAACCATTAGTTGATGAGAGAGAGAGCGCTGTGGTCTGGGGTTATATGCCATTAGTTTGTTTATCATTGAATGGGGTGGCACTGACAGTCGGTGGAGCCCGCAGGCCCAATGCAGTGCTGTTCTCTGATGTTTCATCAAGACACCACCTGGCGGCGAGCCCTGCACTGCCTTGTGCTGGTGCGGGTGAGTTGAACAGCAATACCTTTGTCGGTGTATCGCAGAATGTGGTAGCAGTGATGGTGGTGCCAGTACATAATGAGTGGTAATACAGTCCTCTCCCCTTAGGAGGGGCAATAGTGAGTCAGTGCGAACCTAGCATCCCTCCCCCACACCGTGTCTGTGATGAGTTATGTACAAAGGCAATGCCCTGACCTGGGCATCTGAGTCCACCAAGAGTGCAGGCATAAGCTGTCTGTTGGTGGTAACTGGAGAGTTGGGCTGGAATTAGCCCCAATGTTGATGACTCTGCCCCGCTGTGTGTCACAGTGACGGACACTGGGGGCTCTGATGCTATAGCATAGGTCATGTAGGTGCCTGGCCACTGCGGGGTGGGAGCAGGAACGTGTTGGGGTGGCTCTGATGATGTTCCACATGGTGGCTGCCCCCATGGAAGTACCTATTCTGCCAATGGCCCTGGATGATCCTTCAGAGGGCTGGCTGAGAAAAAAAGAATGAGGAAGCTGAGGGCAAAGGAGCCCACAGCACAGGAAGCTGGACCAGAGAGGAAGGAGGTGCCTTAAGAGGTGAAGGAGAGGATAGAAGACCAGGATCTGACAACTAGAGCAGTGTAGGAGGTGCACGAGGAGGTGGGAGGAGTGGGTCCCCCACCAAAAGGCATAACTGGTTGCCGAAGGTGGGCCACTGGTCTGTCACTCTCTGTAGCTTAGACATACTGATGCTGTTGCCTGTTGATGGATACTCGCATTCAATGCTTGCAAAGACTGAGGGTGCAAGCCCAGACAGAGGACCCGGGAATGTAGCATGATGATGGCAGAACAGGAGGCAGGCAAGGAGAGATCAGGAGGATGTTCTGCAACGTGCGTGGCTGCAACCATGCAGCAACTTCGCCAGACTCTTCTCATCATTAGGTGTGGACCTATAAAAAAAAAGGACTAAGAAAAAGCATGAGCACCTCTTCTACCAGTGTGCTCTCCATCTGCATTTTAAAGGTCTATATGAGAAATTCCATCTTCCTATTGGTCTGCGGATGAAACAGGATGAATCCCATGCTGCACACCCTCATCACCATAGGGTGGGAAATATCTTCAGTGGGAAAGATTCAAGTAAAGGCACAAACAGCAGTCTCTACTGTCGAGAAGCAGTTCACAATTTATGGGAAATCGGAGTATGCACCAATGATAGTCAGCCAAAATGTGTCCATGAAGTGGTTCGCAAAACCCCACGCGTTCCCATGGCTGCGCGGCTGCCTGCTTTGGTGAATAGCATTGCTGTGAAAGGGCCTGGTGTCTCGTACACTTGGGACACACAGTGATAAAGTGTTTAATTTGTTGGTCAGCAACTAACCAGTAGATGTGGTAGTGAGTGAGCATCTTCATTTGCAATGCTCCTCTGTGCCTATGATTTAAGAGGTGAAGGATGTCACAACAAAATGGATGCAGAAATGACCATCTGTGGCCCAGCATAAATAATTATGCTGCTACATCTGGCATAGAACAGGATCTGCATGGACAGCATCAGCAATATGTGAGCTCATAATAGTGAAACCATTCACTGGCTGCTGAGCTTCCTTGTTGATCAAAGCAGGGTCAGGACTTAATGGAAGACATGAAAGGGCATCTGCATTGGAGTGCTTAGCCATTAGGTGGAACTGAACTCCAACATGTTGGCCATCTTGTCCAGCAGGTGCACAGAAGGGCTAAAGAGAGAGATACGCAGCTTGTGGTCTGTGACAAGGTGAAATTTCGCAACAAAAAAATTCTTCTGCACCACATGTACCAACTTAGAGGTGAATGCTATCACCTCCTGCAAACTGTTTGAATTATGATGAGCCAGAACAGCACCAAGCCTGAACTAGAGTGCATCAGAAGCAAAGATGGAATGTTTACCTGACGGAAAGATGTCTAGGCTAAGGGACAAAAAAAAGACTGTCCTTTGTTATGAATGCCTGGTGACACACAGCTGTCTAGACAAAAGACGCACCCTTTTTCAGTAACTGATGTAGAGGATACACCATGATAGCAATTTGTGGGATGAATTTATGATAATAAGCAATTTTACCCCGAAAAGCCTGAAGCTCCATGAAAGAATTGTGATTTATCCTGATTGCACTTGAGCCACATTGACTTGCAGCTGAAGTGGTTGCCCATTAATATGCATATTGGTAAACAGCTTATTGCATGGTGCTGCAAGGGTGTCAGATACAGGGCTATCAACACTAATGTTCACAGGTTGGGGGCCGAAGGGTGCAGTGTGAGTGAACATAATGTTGCACACTGCTGCAGTGTGTCCCTTCTTCTAACAGTTATGGCAGAAAGACCAACAATTGGGGTAGTCAGGCTGGTCTTGTTGCCCAAAACAAGTGGGGAAAGAAGGAAGGGGCGTGCAGGAAGCAGACCACCATGGACGTGTTTGTGCTTACAGGCATGCTGCACCATCGTAATTTCCGCCTCGGAGCACATGCCAGAACTCGAGTGCCAGCTGTCATCTCTGTTTACTGCAGCCATATCCACCCAGGATCCCAAACCACATGAGAAACTTCAAATGACTGAGCAGTAGAAAGGACTTCTTCCAAAGTGGGGTCTTCATGTTGTGGCACCCATTGGCAGACCTCTTTGTTGGGGGCTGACCTAATAATAGCCTCACTGACCATAATATCACTGTAAGACTCATTGGTAACAAAACAACACTTCCAACTGAGATCCTTAACTCAACTGCTGGTGAGGTTGCTTCCTACACTGATAGAACTTCACCCTCAAGGAAATAAAATGAGCAGGCCAGTGACAAAAAGTGACACAAGTAATTTGACAAAAGGGAAGTGGGTTCTTGAAACAGAGCCAAATTGCATGACAAGTGATACAAGTGGGGTATCATCCACGACACAGAAAGAGCCTCAATGGTACAGGCATCCATTGCCTCAGCTGTGGCAAAGTGTTGTTGTGACTGATTTTCATATGCCTTAGTCCCCTTCAGACTTGTGATGGGCTGGGAAAGGAGCTGATTGTGCTGGCAGCTGTTATGGTTTGGCCCATCAACACCCTGTTGTACATGATCGTGAGTTTCTGCTGCTGCAGTTCCAAGTGCTGCTGGCTCTCCAGATGCTGTTGAAGTAAGTTTTGAAGCACCACCTCCAAGAACCCACTGGTTGTCATCATCTGATAGGCAAGGAACATGCATGGAATCCAAACACCATTGTCTCCCATTGTGTAGTAACTTGACACTCAATTATGAATGCACACAAAGTGCTAACCATTTTAATGAGAACACGAACCTGGGATTCTACACAAGTTGCAGAGTACAGTCAAAGCAGTGTACACAATGCAATTCACAATTGGTTCCTGACAGCACAGAGACAGACAGACAGACAGAGAGAGAGAGAGAGAGAGAGAGAGAGAGAGAGAGAGAGAGAGAGAGAGCGCTCTACACTCCGGGGTTATAGGGTATCATGCTGTTTGTTGGTGAGCCATGGTGGTGCTGATCATCAGCAGTGAGGGCAGATCATAATGTGGTGCTGTACTGTGATGTTTGATCGAGCTGCTACCTGGCAGCTGTACCCACACTGCCTGGCCCCAGTGCAGGCGAGTTGAATAGCAGTGGGTCATGTCAGTGCCCTGCAGAGCTTTGTAGTAGTAGCAGCAGCAGCAGCAGCAGCAGAAGTGCCTGTAAGTGACGGAAGGTAACATGGTTGGTTACTGCAGATTCTAAGCATGAATGATACTGCAAACAGAAAGAATATGTTAAATGTCATAAAAAGAGACACTGTATTAATGTGTAAGTGAACTGAACTGTTCTTGCATAGATACAGGCAAGCAGAACTTTTATTTGCTGATGTTAAGGCTTCCTCCTTTCTTTTCATCTGAATCCAAACACTGACAGATTCATATTTCACCTCTGTCTTCTTGATACAGTAACAATAAAGTTAAGAATAATGGAAATTCCATGGGGGACTGGTAACCATTCACTTATAATGGATCAATGCTTGGAACACAGAAATACGTAACCTTAAACAGCATTCACACTAGCTTTCAAACACTATCTCTTTTTCTAGCACTATCACACATTCACACACACAACACCACAGACATCCAAATGCAGAATCATGTGGCCATAGCAAAACTCTTGACTCTCGAGTCTGTGGCCACAGGACAGTGTATTTAGGAGTCTGTGTGGCCATGTGTGTGAATGTGTGTATTGTTGATAGAATAAGAGCTAGTGCTTGAAAGTTAGTGTAAGTGTTGTTTTCTGTTAGGTATTTCAGTGTTCCATGCATTGATCAACAATAAAGCTATGTTTTCAGAGTCATTAGTATCTGCATCTGAGTAATGCAACTACGACGCCAGTGGTCTCACTCAGGTCCTGTCACAGTGATGAGTGGTTGTGCAGAGTAGTGAAGGACTAAAGGGCAACTTGATTTATAGGTTTCCATAATGATGTATGAAGTCGAACAATCTTGTCTAGCCATGACACTAATAACAAAATTATTCTCTACCTTTGAAAGAGTTTTTATCAACATTGTCACTACAATCAACTAGTAAATTATAGTTGTTTAGTAAAATGTAAACTACTAAATCAATGCTGTGATGTGATTTTCCTAAGATCCTATCTGAAAGACTAACAGAATGTATGGCACTTAGTAAATATAACTAATGTAATGGCATGACAGAAAACAGCTTTTGTATGCAATGCTCACATCACACTACAGCTTCTCTGAAAAAACTTCATATTTATCTTTCATTTTGAGCTGAGGTAAATACATTAAATATATGCAGGGGTGATTTGTTTGAGATGTCAGGAAAGTGAAACACTGTATACAAGAAACTATGCAAATTTATTGCTTATTAACAGTTCATACACGTGTAGGAGAGTCTGGAGTTACTGTCTGAAGTCTTTGTGCCTACACTGTTGAACTGATATGGCCCCACACTAAAACTCTGTAGCTGTTAGTTTGGGTTTATTAGGAGGCCATGGGATAGGTCCAACATCACTGCACCAGTGATCATCAAATATTGGAGTATGAGAGCCCAGTGTGGAAGAGTGCCATCCTGTTGAAAGGTAATAGTGTCCATATCCCTCCTTGCTATAATTGAGGGAACTCATACCACACAATCATTTTAAGTCAACTGATGGCACGAGCAGTCTCCTCTACAAAAAAGAATGTGCCAAAGACATTCTCACGAGTCACTTTGCTCCACACATTCACTTTACGGCTGACACAAACTGAACGTGCCAAGTTGTGCTGCCTCTATATAATGTGTTTCTGACATCCAGTGTTTGTTTTGTGAGCTACGTTCTGTTGGCTTGCCTCCCAGAATGTGATCACTCATTGTAAACTCCCATTGTTTTCATGTACAGTATAGAAAATTGTAGAAAATTGATGTTATACTTCCTGGCATCTCAAATGGACCACCCTGTAGATTCATGCACTTGGCTGTCATTTATAAGCCTTATTTTTATTTATCGTATAAGTAGTATGTCATAACAGACTTCCATGAAAACTTATCTTCAGCAGTTCAAGTTTACTGTATGGTTCAATATTAATTTAATTTTATACTAAAAAAAAAAACTCTTCAATCACTTACTGTTTGAAGGGTTGATCTGATGTAATACTAAATCGAACTGCTACTTGTTTTTGAAACTTTTTAAAATTTTAGTGGCTCTGAAAACAGTAAATGGAAAAAATTGTCAGCATCATATAGTTCATGACAGCTATGAAGCTCAGTGTAGCTTGGCTAGAGCTGCAGTTTTCAGTTTTGTTTCTTCTAAAGAATATCCACAAAATTTGTGGAAACAAATCAAAGACATTATATTGTGAAACAGAGTGAACCTCTTCCACATTAGAATAAAGCTCAATGACAAAAAGAAAATCTATTGATGATATTTGGAACTTTATCGTGAAACATATATGAACAAATAAAAACAAAAATTTGTTGCGAAAGATGATTAATCAAATAATTTCCATTAAATTACATGGTATATGGTAAATTTAAAACTCACGGTGACATAATTTTTTTTAAAAAAAAAGAAAAAGAAAAAGAAAAAAAAGAAACCCCTTCATGTATGTCTGAATTGCTACAGTGTGTATACTCAGCTCACATATTGCAGAAATTTATTAAGCAACTGTTGCATCTTTCTTAAGATTTATGACTATGAAGTGTGTCTGGCACACCTAAAAGTGTAAAAATGAAAAGTACATAATGCTAGAAAAAATATAATTCTAAATTTCACATTCAGCATCAGAGAATCATATCTGTGAACTAGAGAAGGAAGAAGCAAAGGAAATTGTGTACGTAAGTGGTGTAAACTATAATGATAAATTACTTAATAATAGAAATGTACAAGCAGAAGAAAACTGAAAGTGAGAAATTTAATGGGAGTTAACAGTGTCTTCAAATGAGAATGCAATCAAATTTTATCATAATATTACCAGTGAGGAATGGAGAGTGTAAGGAAACAGCAGAGAAATAAGACGATAAACTTCTAATTAAAACACATCAGCCGAATATCATGAATTTAAAGAAAAGTACTTACATGTAAACAAGCCCAGAAAATAAAAGATAGTGAGCAGTCTTGACCGCAGATAATATGATAAAAATAGTTGAAAAGCGCTATCAGGGGATTATGTTACCGATGGAGATGTAAAAAAAAGAGTATGAGAAGATAAAAGCATATCATAGTTATGCAGACAAAATGGGAAAACCAAGCCTTACCTTAGCCTAGGTGTTAGTGGCTGAGAGAAGCTATGTACCAGTTGTCCCAAGCCTTCAGGGTCAAATTTATACATATGGAACAGAATCCTAAATAGAGCAGTTTTGAGAAACTGTTCAAAGTGATGATTTCCATTCTCAGTGCATGCCTTCTAATAAAACATAAAATTTTGACACACTCTCTGTGCAATGAGACAAAAAGCTAGGACCCTATCATCCAGTTCCTCTTCAGTATTTATGGGAGCTTCATATGCAAGTGACTTCATGTCACCCCATAGACACATCTCTGACGATTATGTATTGTTCTTCAGTACAGTACTATCAGTGTCAATGCTGAAACGTAAACATTTTACAAATGTGTATTACATGCATTGTTCATTCAATACCTCATTCAAGGCTGAAATAATCCCTGTTATTGGTTCCTTATCTCAAGGTGCAGGGTTCTCTACATCTGCTTAATGTTGACCCTAAGGATTTGGAACATCCTGTGTTTACTGGAGAGTAAATACCCTTCTGCAGAAGTCTAAACCACTGGTGCAAGTTGGGGATCTCTAAGTTCTAGGAGTCATGAACTGAATGTTGTGACACTACTGTGCTGCAGATGTGACCATTAGATGTTCGTTGTGCATTGCTATGAAGTTCTATCTTTCCTTCTTTTAGTTCTCATACAATAGTCACTTTAACAAGCTCTTCTACACCTACATGCATGCTTCACAAGCAACAATACGGTTATGTCGGAGGATACCTTGTACCACTACTAGTTTTCCATTAACAAATCAGGTGACAGAAAAATGACTGTCTGTATGCTTCCATATGAGCCCTAATTTCTCCTATCTTGTCTTCATGGTCCGTACGTGAAATGTATGTTGGTAGCAGGAGAACTGTTCTGCAATCGGCTGCAAATGCGGGTCCTCTGACTTTTCTCTATAGTGTTTTGTCAATTTTCCTCCAGAAATAACCACTTAAGTTCATGAAGCATCTCCATAATATCATGTCTTAATTGAACCTGCTCGTGACAAATCTAGCATCACACCTCTGAATTGCTTCAATGACTTCCATGAATTTGAGCTGGTGGGGATCTGAAAGACTCAAGCAGTTCTCAAGAATGGGTCACACCAGTGGTCTAAATGCAATCTCCATTATAGATGCTCTACACGTCCCCAAAATTCTCCCAATAAACCAAACTGTACGATGTGTGTCCCCTACTACCAGCCTTACATGCTTGTTCCATTTCATATCTGTTTGCAATGGTAGACCTAGCTGTTCAGTCATTGTGACTGTGTCAAGCAGCACAACACCAATACTGCCTTTGAGCATGAAAGAGTTGTTATCATACTCATCTGTATTGTAACACATTTTTCTACTTTTAGAGTGCTATTCGTCACATGAAAAAGAAATCCTGTGTAAGTCATCTTGTGCCCTCCTAAAATTACACGACAACGACACTGTCCTGAATCAATCAGTTTCATATAGTAATCACTTACAATAATACTTAAAGCAAAGTGCAATGATTACAAGGACATTTCATAGCAGTTACACTAAAAAAATGATAATGAACACTTCCTGTATATTGTTTAGTTAAACAGAATTTATTTCAGTTTAGCTATGTGTTTAGTAATCTGTTCTATGTAGTTGCTTATACTAATTGAGAAAAGTTTGAAAACTTGGAAAATATAATGCTTAACTACTTGTGGTTATTATGAATGAGAGAGAATCTCTAAGACAGCAAATAAAGCCTGAGGTTGTGTCAGGTATTGTGTACATTGACATCAAATCTCAGATTAAATTTTTCCGTAACTTCTGTAGCATACATTAAATCATTACATTCATACAAATCAGATGCTTCCATTTCTTGAAATCTCAGAAAGCAGATTAGAGAATTCAACACCTGATGAGTAAGGGGCTACTCCTTTGAACAAATTTTCAGTTTTACCTCTGCTTGTAAATAAGGATTACACAGTTGGAATTCCTGACCCATGTTTCATGTATTTTATTATGTATCCACAAAATACAACAATTCTTATGGGTAAGAAATCCCTACTGATTGTTACGAATGAAAATACAAATATGTATTCTTGTGTTCCTAAACAAAATCTGAAAACTTATGAAAAAATTCTCTAGCTAATAAAGGGATCAGTATTTTTATAAACTCTCTGTGAACTTACCGTAATGATTGACTAGCAGCATTTTGCTGAAAGTATGAGCCACTTGCCTTCACCGAAATGGTTCTCGTTTGTCTGGCAGCAGGGGGACCGAAGGGCGCAGCCGGCAGCCACACAGACAGCGAAGCGCACATCGACCCTGAAGGCCAGCATAAGGAAGGAGCGGGAGTGGGTGCAGGGGCTGACAACCCGTCTGCCAATCACAATGCCAGCTCAGAATACATTAATGGAAACAAGAAGGAGCCTATCAAGGACGACAAAGACACGCCTGTGTAATGCTGATGCTGTTGAGTGTCCTCAAGATTTTAGGAAGAATGAATAGCCTGCACTAATTTTAGAGTTTCTCCAGCCATATAAACCTCAAATTTCTTTATAACAAAAGTAGGATTATAATGTCAGAAAAACTAATTAATCAAATCAAAATTCTCTTCATTGGATTTATTGTAGCAGCGATACCAGCTTGCAAAGTGTCATTAAGCTGTAGGCTGTAGACAAGTGAAGATAAACAGATCTGTTTAAATGTTCTGTTGGACAGATGTATGAACGAAACTCAGTCAAAGGATAATCCAGTAAGTGAAGACTCTGTACATACATCTGCATCCAAGGAATCTGTGTAAAAGTCTGTGAACCAAATAATCATTAGACTTGTCTTCTGCAAGTGGAATGGAAGAGGCAGAGCTCCCAAATAGGCTTAAAATGATTCTGAATTCAAGTTGTGTTGAAGTAAATGTTGAACCTTATTAAGCAGTATCTTTCATTGGAATGATGTTTGTTTTGTCTTAAGAAACAGGGATTACTTCTAAAATTTTATCCCTCGTGAAGAAATGAGACATATATGGCCTGGAACTCTTGCTCCATGTATTGAATTAGTGCAGGATTTACAGGCAGAAAGAGAAATTAGTGTTGTGCTGTATAAAAAACTGATGTCATGGTTTGACAGTGTGACTGTGTAATGTACAATGTGCACGAATCTCATTTATGAACTCAGGAATAATAGATGTTTCAAGGACTTGCATCCAATAACAGTCACAGCACATTCCGCATTCAGACATTGCCTGTAATGAGTTGGCTCAGTGGTACATTCTGAAAGTACATAATTTTAGTGATGTGATGGAAGAAGATGGAGTTCTCCATAAAGATCTTAGTTGTTTGTGTGTGTGTGTTTGTATAAATAAGTTTTAACAGTGCTTCAACAGTTTGTGTAAATATTGTATGCATCTCCAGAAACATTTATTGTTTCAAAAAGTACTTATATATTATTGTAAAATCAATCTATCTTTTATATATTATATGTTTTTTAAAATGGACAGTACATACATTCCTTATCACTAATACTGCTGGTCTAGCAAATGTTCGTTTCTTATGTGAAAGAGCACTGTACTGGAAAACTATTTTGTGCTGTTGTAATACTGCAAGTTTTTCTTCTCATGAAACACTGCTTCTCTTTACAAATGCTTTTCTATGATTTGGAACCCATGTAGATTTTTACTTATCTACCTGTCTTTGCTGTTGTTTTCACAGCTGCTATTTAAATTATGGCACCAAAATATCCTATGCACTGTCATTTCTTGCTTATTTATGCTCTGGTTCTTGATCAGATGACATGAATCATATGTCACAGTTAATAATGTGCATCAACAAAAGTGCAGATTTAAGCAATCAGTGAAACTGCTGTGTTGATCAGTTATGAACACAAAGGCCCTACTTTCTGTGATATACAAATCTTTCCTTTGTAGCATCTTTTTTTCTCAATTTTTCAGTGCACTGTTTCTCTGTAATGACCTCTTTCATGGTAGGAGCCAGTGACTAACTTCACAGAGGTCTGCTTCTATGTGTACAAACAAACAAATCGAGCTTTTGGAGCAGAATAAGGAGAACACTGAGAATGTAAACTTCTATTTTTGTCCCCCCCCCCCCCCCCCACCCCAATATCTCTCTCTCTCTCTCTCTCTCTCTCTCTCTCTCTCTCTCTCTCTCTCTCTCTCTCCATTGCTATTGATGCCCAATGTTTTTCTTTGTGAATAATTACTTGTATTACTTCAATGGCAGCTTTTCCAATGTTGATGTAAAGACTGTTACTTTTTGTTAATTTAAGCTTTAATTCACCTCAAAATATTTTAGAATCTCAGTGAATGTACAGTATGAAATTATACAGCCTTACAGCACTCACTTTATTAATCCTTTTCACAAGGGTAGTGGGTTTGCTCTTTAATGAGTTTATAGAAACTTTGCTGCAGAATTTCTACAACTCTGAATACTAGTACTAGCATTCTACAGTCATGCATATTAAACACACATTGGAAGTTATGAGAAATTAGAACATGCTAATTCACAATCTGTTTGAAAAAGATGCTGCAGGAAGGTAAGGCCTTGTGATCTGAATTTGCGTTCATTACTTGCGAAGATTTAAAATGTTTTTTTAAACTTGTTACACAAATGAGATTATTATACAGATTGATTAAAAAAATTATGATCTATTTGGTTTCCTACGAAAATGATAGTATGTCCAACAAAATACCCTTTAAACAAATTAAAGCTTTCTTTCTAGAACATTGTTTATGAGTGTAAGTAGTTGTATAATGACTGTTAAATCTGGCAGCTATGCAAAAGAATTTTATGATGTATTTGTAAAATATTATGTCATGGAAATTAAATTGCCATAGACACTAATATGAGGGGATTGTTAATGAGGTTGTTTGATGTGATAGTATAGTTGTATAAAATATTACTTCAGTATTTTAAAACAGATTTAAATTTTAGTTTTATGATGTAATTCCAAACAAAATAAATAAGTTTTTGAGGTATTGTATTTCCTTTGTGGTTTTTCATGTTTAGTTACATTCCAGAATTAGAGAAGTAGGCTTGAATAACTGTATATGTTAATTGCTTGACTACATAGTATAGTTTCATGAACACTGTCTAATGACAATACCATAAACAAATAAGCTTTAAGTTTCACTCATGTTTGCAAAAATATGAAGCAGTACAAGCACAGTTTGAAATTTGCTGTATATCTTTTCCACTGTTGCATATACTGTATTGCTTTGTCACACTTGTGAACAAAGAACACTGCATCTTTTCCTATTTACCACCCTGAGAAGCTTAATAGTTACTCTTGCATATAATTTATAAAGTTTGTGCTACAGAGATGTTTCCATCTTCAGTATTTAAGAATCTTAAAATGTGTCAATACAAAGTACAATAGTTAAAAGCCCTATTTTAAGTAAAAAATGTTATCTTAAAATGTGCTTCATTTCTTAGGTTGTAATAAGATATGCTTTTGTGCACAAAATTAGTTGATTGACCTATATTTTATAATAGTACTGACAGGTATTCTTAGCTCTTCTTGCTATGTATAAGGGAAACTCCAAACTAAAATCCTTCTCATATATAAGTATATGTTCTGTGAATATTTCTGCTCATACAGATCAGTTTATGGACCAGATTCAAGAGTTATAATGGATACATTCCTAACCTGGCTACTTGTTTATGCATAAATGGAAAAGATATATAGCAGTTTAAAGGAGAAAGTACACTGCTGAAAATACCAATCATGGCATTCATCTCAGATCTATTTATATTAATTCAGTGTGATCAAAAAACATGTGATTTAAAAATCATTCATGGTGTGTATTTATCAATTTACATTTATGAACTATAGCTATCAAAAGAAACAAATAAGAAAAAATAAATTATTATGTTTATCCCTCCTGGTGAGAGATAACTTGTTGAAACTGATACATTCCAAAGTAACAACATATTGCAATACAGATATACTTTCTGAAGGGAATCACACAGAAAATTACAGGTTGTGATATTTTTCTGAGAAATAAATATCAAAAAATTAACATAGGTTTCTACACTAACTGAACAGTCACTGCAAACACACCTGTCAGCATACTGTTCCATATGTACTTGAATGTATTTTGAGATTATGTCCGTTTTTGACATTTAATTGTCACCATTTAACTCACAAAGAGCATTGTTTGCATATCCTCTATCACTGTCCTGAACACTTTGTGGCAGCTGGTCAAATACAATAAAATAATCAATTCTCAATTTTTGACAATCTGTAGGCTTATAATTGCTTCAGAGATATTGAGTCGTATATTTTAATTCTTTTATTTACTCTTCAATAGTGTAAATGAATGTTAACACTGCAACTGTACAGTGTGTACTATTGACATAAAGGAATTAATATTACTTTATAAACTGTGTTCAGCACTGATGAATGATTTCTGCTTTTAGAAAGTAAGTGTAGAACCAAAGCACTAATGAGGTATATCAGATACCCACCACGGAAATGGAAAACCAACCAATGAAAACAATTTCAAGATAGGAATATCTTCTATAATGAGTTACTGTTTGCATGTCACAAGGATTGCTTTATTTAAATAAGAGAAAATATATTCTACACCATTCAGTTAATTGGAAAACATAGGAATGGGTATGAATTTCCAATCCCTAATGCAAGTTTCACTCAAGTTCTTTCAAAACACACAACTAACACAGTTGATGAAATGTGACTTTGCAGCAGCACTATCCTGTCAGATGCAAATGAAATCTCTTATTAGTGCACACACCCAAGTATTATCTTCTGTATGATGCAGTTTCTATACTTTTCACTTTTATCATTAATCACAAAGTCATTCCTCAAAAGAAATAATGCAGTACTTGCAATAACGATGTCATAGTGTTAACTTCCTTCCTTACCATAAATGTCAGTCATTCACATGCGGGTAAGAGGAGACAGACTGGCAATAAAACATGTTCTATAAGGAGGAGTCCAGTGGTAATTCACAACAGAACATAATTTTGTAGCCTTTCTGGAGAACCAAAGCTCAATGCAAGTACAGAGTTAAAGACAAAGTGCATTATACGGCACTTCCATCTAGGAGCATGTAATGCACAAAGTGTTTCTGACCATTGATACTATAACATGTCTGATCCAAGAAACTATGATTCACATAATTTATCAGACCAGACCAGCTGTTGTCTCAGTTGAATAACAGTAGTTACTTCTTGTTCTGTACTGATGCTGAAATGATTACACTTTTACACAAGAACAATCCTGGTTCATTAAAGAAAATTTCTTTTACATTTGTAATTTTTGAGCTATTGTTGTGAGTGATCACACTCATACAATAGCAACATGCTCTTCTTGCTTCATCAATATCAAAGAAATAAAATATGACAGATTTCTTTGAACAAATATGAAGCTAACGCTAAAAGAGACTCCATTGCAAATCTATTTTCATACTCCATATGTTCTTCTTAAGTGCTGCAAATGGTGACTTGTCCAAATAATTGTTAATGGATGTTGAAACTATTTCATGTTGCACAAAATAAAGAATATTACCAGATGTTTATGATTGTACAACAGTTCAGTGCTCATGGTATTACTGCCAGGACTATGTATTTTCTTAATTTCAGCATAGTAGTTCTGTTTATTGCTTTGAGAATTTATGAATGTGTTATATTTTCCTTCGAACAGACACAAAAAAACTGGTTTTAAATGAACGTTTCTTATTCCTTCATTACCCTTAAAAAGTACGATGTTGATGACACTATATTATTTTATTCTTGTTATTATTTAATAATGGCTGACTAGTATTACGGATGTATCATTCATGAGTCAGTTTTGTTTTATTTTTTATTTATTTTTTTTTTCACTGCTTTCAAAAACGTTGAATCTCACATTTAAGAAACTGTTCTAATGGTTTCTCTTGAATGTTACATATTGAATGATCTGGGCAAAACATGTGTGAAGCAGTATTTGTGGTTTTTCTTTAAAATGACTGCTGTAGTTAATAAACTGTACAAACAGTATTGTGGGAGTTTTGTTCAATTTTATTTTATTAGCTATAATGATTTTTATAAATACATATTATATACATGTATCCATATAAAATAAAAGTTGATAATATGGGTACTGACTGCACCTTTTCTTCTAAACCTCATATTACCACTTACTATGAGAATTCAACTTTGCTTAATGTGAGAAAAATTATTTAGGAAAATAGCTTTTGCATAAATTTCAGTCATTTCATTGTACTGCCATCAAAAACTTTTTGGACTGGTTTTTAATGTTTACCAGTCAGCTTATATTTCAAATTTCTGGTACCATAGCATTCATACATTTGGATAATGCTTTCTAAATTATTAATGCAGAAAACTAAACAGGACTAATTTATCCATTGTTGAAATGAGACCAGTTGAATGAGAGCTATATCTAGCGTGATGCGCAATACATAAAATAGAAACTGGAAGTAACCAAATGTCTACAATGAGTTTTTCATCTATTTGCTTGCTTGAAACATCTTGGCAGATTAAAGCTGTGTGCCAGACTGAGATTTGAACTAGGGACCTTTGCCATCTGTGGGCGGAAAATGCTCTGCTGACTGAATACTCAAGCACAACTCATCTTCACAGCTTTACTTTTGCCAGTACCTCATCTCCTACCTTCCAAACTTCACAGAAGCTCTCGTGCTTGTTTGTTTTCATGTATTCTAGTGCTGCTTATAGACACATGTAAAAATAAAACAATTATTTCCTATTATTCAATTTATTCATTGATTGTGATTTTCATGACATCAGATGCAGTAGGCGTAGATGTATTACCTGATTGTGGCATATGAATATTTATGCCAGACTGGGACTCAAACTTAAATTTCCCGTTTATCGTGAGTAGTTGCATTAATCACTTCGGCTATCTGTGCATGCTTTCTGAACTGAACAAAACCTCCATATGTCACTGTCCACTCCTTTTATCGTAGTGTTTATGTATGTCTCCCTTTAAGCTCGCAACATTACTTGATTGACATGCATTGGGTAATACATCTGTATCCAGTGCAGTTGATGTCACAAAATTCACATTCTGTGAATAATAGGGAAGTATATTTTATACAGCAGCCGATAATCATATGATATGTAATTATTCCCTAGCTTTTGTAATTACAAGTTCCTCCCTCAGGGAGGAAAGAAGCACAGGCTGAGGAAGGTTACAAATGAGATGCAGGTCACTAAGGTCCCAGGATGAGAGGTACCCATTTGTTTAAGAGGATCAAAGGTAACTAAGAATTGATCCTTGTGGGAATTCAAGTCCAGCTATTATACAGAAAAAGTTTGTTTTTAATGTCTAAACATGTTTCAGCACCTTTGTGCCATCATCAGTCATACTTTTATCTATTTCTAATTTTCTAGAATATTAGGTTCTGTATCACCTTTTCTACATTATTGTATCGTTTTCCATACTGTTATCATCTGCATGCTAACCTGTTGCAGTTCAGCTGAGAATCTGTACAGGTGCTATCCATTGTGTATTGTATATTGTGTAGTGAACCGGGGACCTAGAAACGACAGAGAGGATTTGTCTTGGCGTAGCCCCCAGTGGTTCACAATCCTACAACAGTCCACCCACCTCACTGCCACCCCACACTGAACCCAGGGTTATTGTGCGGTTCGGTCCACAGTGACCCCCCAGGGAACATCTCATTTCAGATGAGTTAACCCCAAATGTTTGCATGGTAGAGATGATATGGTGTCGCGTACGTGGAGACAGTGTTTGCGCAGCAATCGCTGACATAGTTTAACTGGGGTGAAATAAGGGGAACCAGCTCGCATTCACCGAGGCAGATGGAAACCCACCTTAAAAACCATCCACAGGCTGGCCAGCACACCAGACCTCGCCATTAATCTGCTCAGGTAGCAGCATGTTAGACCGTGCGGCCAGCTGGGCGGGTGGTACTATCCTTAGTTAATAGCGCCATTTTCGCTCTTCAAATTGAGATTTATGGCATTTTTTTTCTTTGTGTTCAGTGTCACTTTGCTGCGTACTGCAAGGCTGCAGGATTTCATTTGCTTTCTTTGCAAGGAGCTCAAAAGATTCTGTCCCCATCATTAAGACTATTAGGAAAGTCATTGGTGTGTATCAGGAACAATATGCTACCCTGAGTAATTCCTACATTAATATATTCACCATAAGTGTGTGTGTGTGTGTGTGTGTGTGTGTGTGTGTGTGTGTGTGTGTGTGTGTGGGAGAGAGAGGGAGAGAGAGAGAGAGAGAGAGAGAGAGAGAGAGAGAGAGAGAGAGAGAGAAATCAGTATCTTTGCTCTTTCTATCCTATCTGCTAGGTATGATCAGAACTGGTTGTGGGCTAATCCTCTTATTTCTAATGATTCTAGCTTATTTTGTAGAATCTTAAGGTCAACAGTGTTAAAAACCTTAGAAAGATCTACAAATATGCCTCAATATAATCATCCTTGGCAAGAGCATCAAGCATCGCCATTGTGAATTCTACTATGGCTGAGTGTGTACTTCTACCACTTTCGAACCAAACTGTGATGGATTTAGAAGGCTGAATGTATCAAAGCAATTCATTAATATGTCTTTTGTAGTGATAAACGATAGTATTGGGGACACATACGCAACCAAGCATCATAATGGACATGAAAATCGTCACTTCAGTTGTAAGGCTTTTATTTTTTAAATGTCATGACCAATTTAAAGCTAACAAATGCCCACACTCACTTGTGATTACTGGAAAGGGGGGGGGGGGGGGAAGGGGAAAAACAAGATAAGTGTGGCAAAATATAATTTTTTACATACGCTTGTACACATAAAATAATGAAAACTAATGAGGATTATCATACACTGGGGTGATAAAAGTGGTGGGATAGCAACATGCACATATACAGATGGCAGTAGTATTGCATACGCAAAGTATAAAAGAGCAGTGCACTGGTGGAGCTGTCATTTGTGATCAGGTGATTCATATGAAAAGATATCCAATGTGACTACGGCTGCATGACGGAAATTAACAGAATATCAATGTGGAATGGTGGTTGGAGATAGACGCACATGACATTACATTTCGGAAATTGTTAGGGAATTGAATTTTCCAAGATCCACAGCATCAAGAGTGCACCAAGAGTACCATCAAGAGTGCACCAAGAGTACCAGATTTCAGGCATTACCTCTCAGCACAGACAACACTTTTGCTGACAGCCTTTTCTCAATGACCGAGAGCAGCTGTGTTTGCATAGAGTTATCAGTGCTGACAGACAGGCGACACTGCATGAAATAACCACAGAAAACAACGTGAGATGTACAACAAATGTATCCATTACAACAGTGTGGCAAAATTTGGTGTTAATGGGGTATCACAGCAGATGACCAATTTGAGTGCCTTTGCTAACAGCTTGACATTGCCTCCAGCACCTCTCCTGGGCTTATGACCGTATTGGATGGGCCCTAGATGAATCAAAAACTGTAACCTGGTCAGATAAATCCCAATTTCAGTCGATAGGAGCTGATGGTAGAATCTGAGTGTGGCGAAAGTAGGGACTCAAGTTGTTAACAAAGCTGGTAGTGGCTTCATAATGGTGTGGGGTGTGGAATGGACTGTGTCCTCTGGTCCAACTGAACGGATCATTAACTGGAAATGGTTATATCTGACTACTTGTAGATTACTTGCAGCCTTTCATGGACTCTATGTTCTCAAGCAACGATGGAATTTTTATGGATGACAGTGTGCCATGTCATTGGGCCCCAATTTTCATGATTGGTTTCAAGAACATTCTGGACAATTTGAGCATATGTTTGGCCATCCAAATTGCACAACATGAATTCCATCAAATATTTATGAGACATAATCGAGAGGTCAGTTCAGGCCCAAAATCCTGCACTGGCAACACTTTTGCAGTTTTGGATGGCTATAGAGGCAGCATGACCCAGTATTTCTGTAGGGAACTTCCAACGATTTGTTGAGCCTGTATCATGTCAAGTTGCTGTACTATGCCAGGTAAAAATAGGTCTGACATGATATAAGGAGGTATTCCATGGCTTTTGTGACCTCAGTGTGCAAAAAATTTTAACAGCAGTTGAGCTAGATAAGGTAAAAAGTGAGAGGGGAATAAGTCTCAATACCATGTCGGCAACTAATAATAAAACAAAGAAACCACCTGGGTGACAAAGCATGGTTTAAAATAAGAACTAGACCACTTACGTCATGTGCTGTGACCCTGCATGCCACAAGACTGGGTTGAGCGGAGACAACCACCACAAGGGAGTGCAGAGCACAGAGTTCTGCAAATGAAGGTGTGAGCTACAACAGTAAACTTTGGTGTGACAATACAGTGGTCATCTATTAGGATGACTGTAAGTGAATAACAGGAGACCGACTAGCTCGGCCATTCGCATTTAAATTGAGAATCTTAAATGCAGAATTGGAGGGAAAGTATTGTAAAGTGATGTAAATGACACAAAAAGTATTTAGAAAAGTATAATAAAACAAATTTAATGGATTTATGAACATGTCAAAATGAGGAAACAAAAATTAGCTAGTAAAACCACTAAATCAAGGGCTTGTAGCTTAAAGAGTCCTGTGCAAAATAAAAATTAAATGAACAGTAAAGTTTTTGCTGTAAGTGATAGGTGTATCCCATTTAGTGGCTATATTTGTATGAACATTCTAGTATTATGCCATGATTCCAATTTAATAAATCCATTGAAAGTGTAAAAGTGTGCAGTATATATAATTCTCTTTAGCATTAACCATGAACTATTGTACAGTTTGAATAAAAAAGTCATAGACCTAATAAATAATTTTTCTTTCTTGAAGCAGCATCCGATTTCACTCCTCTTTCTAGTTTTAAGTATTCTGTATTGTATATATATACTTTTAATGGTTTTATTAATTTCTAAATATGACATTCTCCTGGAACTTTGCTAAATGTATAGCCAGTAAATGGAATACGCTTATCACTTACAGAAAAACCTTTACTGCTCATTTAGTTCTTATTCTGCACAGGTCTCTTTTAAGTTACAAGCTTTTTTATTTAGTGGTTTTATCACCTATTCATTTTGTTTCCTCATTTTAACTTCCTCATTAATCCATTAAATTTGTATTTTTATACTCTTCTATGTGCATTTAGTGCCATTTACATCACTTTATATTATTTTATTTCCAATTCTGCATTTGGTATTGCCAATTTAAATGTGACCAGCCAGGCTAGATGGTCTCAGGTTTAGCAGTTTAACTCTCTTCTTCATGTGCACACTACTCCGTGCACTGTGTTTGCCTGTGATGACCGCCTCTGCTCAGCCCAGCCTCACGGCATGCGGGGTCACAGAATACGATGTAAGTTTTCTGGTTCCTATCTTATACTATGGCTCTTCACCTTGGTAGTTTCTTTGTTTTATTATTATTTGTTGTTATGGTATTGTGGCTTATTGCCCTCTCACTTTTTGCAGTATCCAGCCCAACTGTTGTTAGAATTTTATGTATGATAGTCCTCATTAGTTTTCTTTATTTTATGCATACAGCTGTATGTAAAAAATTATACTTTAGCACATTTCTCTTGTTTGTTTTTAGTAATTGTAGCAGATTCTGGGCATCTATTAGCGTGAAACCAGCCATGACACAAAAGAAAAGGCCCTACAACTGAAGCAGTGATTTTCATGTCTTTCATAATTGATAGTAATGTCACTAGGCCCTGCGCTTGTCTTAAAAATACTAGTTACCTGGTGATTGGTTTTCAAAGAGTTCTGTACCAGTTCTGATATTCACCTCCCTTGAATACTACCCACAATAAGACCCTTTTTTTTTTTTTTTTCACCTCATTCCCTATAGTCCCTGTTGTCCGCTGCTTCTGAACTTCTTGGGTCGTCTGAATGGTTTCATGCACTCTCCGAATTACTGAAGCTGTTAGAGGTAGCTAGACAAAAGCTATTGGACTTGTTTCATGTGTTGGATATTTTAACTCATTGAGAAGATTTTGCTGTAATCCAGGCTCTTGGTATAACACCCCTACTGCAAACTTCAGCTTGCAAAATTGCTAACTCTTTATGTACTAATGCCAAATCAGCTCAAAGTTTCATGGTAAACTGTGTAGCAATAGTAACAATTACTGTGTCCCCTGGAAGTGACCAGCAACATTCGTCATGTATATTGTATTATGACAACTGACATGAAAACAGTATTGACATTCCCCACACAGATTACCATCCTAAAAATTCTATGGCAGGCACTTTTACCTATTCTGACAGTCTAGTATTGCTCCAGGTATTTAGTTAAAAACCTTTGTTCACTGAAAAGTAACAACTATGGGATTTCTAAATCTGAATGTGATGACTAAAGTTACAGAAAACTGGTAATTGCACAAATATACTGATATTTTGATACTGAAAAATATTTTTGCAAAGTATTTCGTTACTGTAGCAGCTGTTATTTCCAAGATACCTACATGCTAATATTGCAGTCTGCATTGTCTGCAGAGACACGTAACAACTGTTCATTTTGAACTTTGTTAAGCATATAACCAGTAAGGCATGGATTTATAAAAGAAGAGATGAACTTTAGTTCGGTTATGCTGCTATAAAATATTGGATTTTCATTTTGGAGTAGAGGGGTTCAAATCCCCATCCAACTATCTAGACTGGTGTTTCCTGTGGTTTCCTTAAATCAGTTAATGTGAATACTGTGTTGGCCCCTTTCAAGAGATGGCCAGTTTCGTTTTCCATCCTTTTTTGATTCTGAGCTTGTATGCTATCTGTAATGGCCTTTATGTTAGTGAGACATGATACCTGAAGTTTTCTCTCTTACTTTGAAATAAATAAAAATAAAATTATATCATTAAGTGAACACAAAATATATATCATGGGAAGTGGGAAAGATTAACCATTACAGATGTGTGTCAAAGTAATGGAAATTTGCACTTTTCCATTCATGTCTTGAAGTCCAAAATTTCATGTTGCTTGTGACTATACATTTCCCTATCATCAGCAACAATTAGGCACAATTTATGGATCAGTTTTAATTTCAGGCATAAAATAAAGAAAAAGGTAGCCAATCAGTACCCACTAACAGGGAGCGAATTCCATTAGTGAGAATAAAACATATTTGAAAGTGAAAACAACTATTTCCTACTGTATGAAATATTATTCTAATGCTGCTGATTGTCAAATCATATGTAAGCATAATAAGCCAGTATGGGGCATATCACAATAAAATAGTCTTTGTTTCTTGTTATTGTGTTGTTCTCCCTCAGCGGGAATCAAGTAATATTGGGATCTTAAAGAGAAACTATAATATGAGGAAGTGGACACTGACATATGGAGGCTTGGATTGGGCTGGGGAGCATACATGGAAAACTGAAATTGTTCAGGTGATCATTCGCAAGAAGTGGGAAGCCCGGGTTTGAGTCCTTCTCTGCCATAAATTTTCATATGTCACAATTGGGAAATACATCTACATCCACTGTAACTGATCTCATGAAATTCACATTCAGCAAATAATTTGGAATAACTATTTCTTAGCTTTCAGAACTATTAGTTCCTTCCTCTGGGAGAGAAGAGGGATAGATTGGGTAAGCTTAGAGAGGAGGTGCAGGTCAGTCAAACCCCAGGATGATGGGGAGCCACCTGTTGTTGAGTATGAGGGCAAACAAAACCAGATCATAGTTTGGTTTCGAAACTCTAGTAGCAGATAAGTTTGTAAGAGTAAATTATGATAATTCAGATTCACTTATTATACAAATAACTCTGTTCTAGGTGAGATGGGCAAAATGTCATACAGAATTGCCCACATTTCAGGCATGATTTTAGGAAGTCATAGCATTGACAAAGTAGCTGATTAATACATTCATGACCAGTATAATAGTGAGTGACAAGAGGAGTACTCTTTAGTGTCTTCTCAAGGCATCAGCAGTGCCAGGATTGGATGTGATGACCTGGGAAATCTGCTGGAATAATAATGTCCAGTGCAGGGTGAGGTGAGAAAGGTGGGTTATTGTCATAACAAGTCTGCATCTGAACAAATATATTTGCCTCAAATGCCAAGGCTGTAAGCAAGGGAATGTTTGAGTGGGAAGGATGAAAACTGTCAAAATGTAGATATTGTTGTTTGTCAGCAGTTTAATGTGAACAGAAGTGTGTGGCTGAAACTTGGTGAGGATGAAGTCAAGTGAAATGAGATTCCGTATAGTATCATATGAAATTTAAGTGGGAGATTGTATTTAGAGAACCCAAAAATCATCAATTAATCTAAACAAAACCGGGGGATGAAGGTATATGGATCCAAGGAAAACTCCTCCAAGGGAACCATGAAAAGGTTGGCATAAGAATGAGCCATCATAGTTCCCGTAGCCATATCCCTGGTCTGTTTGTATGTCTGCCCCTAAAAGGTATGTAAGTGAGGGTCTGTGCCAGCTTCCTGACACTTCTGTACAACATACAGCATCAAGATCCTGTCCATGTAGCACAAAATGACCTACTGTCCCTCCATAAAACCTCAGGCTATGACTTCCTAAAATCATTCTCTGAAATGAGGTCCATCCTGTCTGACAGTTTGACAGTTCCCCCCCATAGATCTTCCCAATATCGTGACCAGACCCTATACTCCTTCTGCACTTATTTCCTCCTGCCCCTGTGGCCATCTCCACCGTAATACTTGCCAAATGCACCTTCCTACTACTGCCTATACCAGTTCTGCAACTGGCAAAACATATACTATCAAAATGACACATCTTGTGTACCTGCTGTGATGCAAACACTTTCCTGCTTTCTACAAGGTAGCACTTAGGATGAATGGGCAAAGGCACAGGGTGTATACTGCCCACACACAATAATCTGTTGCAGAGCTACAACACGACAGTGGTGGCCTCGGTGCCTGTTTGACCACATATGCCATCTGGATTCTCCCTTGTAATACCAGTTTCTCATAGCTCTACAGGTGTAAACTGGCATTAAAATGTGTGCTTGGTTCTCTTGACTCACCTGGCCTAAATTTACCTTAATTTCTGTGGTATCAGGGTGTATTTCTAACTGCTGAATGAGCACTAGTTTGGATACTTATACACTGTGGAGGAGTGCTGTCATTGGATGTGAGGGTGAGGAGGAAGGGTACTAGGAGTTCATTTTATTGGTCTTCATTGCGTGTTGTCATTGGTGGAAATGGGCGTCTTCCATTGGAGTTTCCTCTACTGCTTGCCATTGGTGGAAATCGGCAAATAGGAGACTGAGCGGCAACTACAGCATAGCATTGTTTACTAACTGCCAAGTATTGACTAGGCCACATCAGCGCTCTGTGTACTCTCCACCGCTGTGGCCTACTGCGCGCCTGTTGTTCTGCAAGAGCTGTCCTTCTGCAAAGCTGTCACAGCTGGCAGCCAAGATGCTGGAAGTCAGTACCCATCTTCTTTATTCATATTGCCGGGTTGATTGGCTATTTCTGTAGCCTCTCTAACCTTCCTCCTCAAACTAAGTATAATAAGGTTATGCAGACTTAATTGAATAAAATAATCATTGTTTGTAGAGAATTTATTTTTAATTTTCTACTAGGCAGTATTGATCAAGGACACCTAGAGTTGTTGATGACCAGCTTTAGATTATTTGCCACAGTAATATTCCATATGAACACTGAAGAACGTAATGCAGCAGCCAAAGACAATTTATTTTTACACCCAACAAACTTCAGAGATTTAAAGGTAAAGCCAACAGTAAATGTTTCAGTAGTCGTTGATGATCAAATGTTGTTGATAAAATATACTAACCTATTAGCTGCAGGCCATGGAAGCAAATTATTATATAACCTGATTATATATAATAACTGATAAACACAGCTTTTAGAGAGAAATTATGGGAAGAACATTTTTTTTGGAGAGGGGGAGGGGGCTGGAGGAGGGGGAGGTGAAGAATTTATAAAGCTGACAGTATTGATGAAAAGTTTAACACTTTCTTAGCCATATTCCTACAGCACTTTTGACTTTGTTTTCCTCTAAAATAAGCAAAGGTGGAATTCAAACAAAGCAAGGATATGGGATGGATACCTCCTAGGATTAAAGTACCTTGTGTTGGGAAGAGAGAGTTCTACCTAATACAGAAAACAAGCTGTAGTCAAAACGATTGTAAAAGCACCTGCTCTAGAAAAAAAATGCACTATGCTCAAAAAATAAAACACTCCAACCTGATAAAAGTCAGGTTCATGTGTGAAAGCAGCTATGTTGTGTGTGAGGTGGTTGACATTGCTGTACAGCATTCCATGTGGGCATGACAAGTAACCAACTGTTTACTCACATGAATGGCCACTGCCAAAGTGTGGATTTGACCATCCAGTCACCAAGCCCACTGCAACCAACAAAACAAATGACTTCAACAGCTGCTTCACTATGCAGACTGTCTGGGTACACCATCAAGCACAAGTCTCTCAAACTATGTAGGTGAGAATTTTCTCCCTGGCATATCCTATGCACCCGCAACCCTCATGGCCTAAATCTCCAATAATGTGTTTCCTACTGAGTCACTTTACCTGTACCTTCTTTCTTGTGACCGTAGCACTTCTTTTCTGTCTAGAATGTGTACTGGTGTACTGCCTTCTCCCATTCTCTAACCCCCTCCCCCCTCCCCTTCCATAGTGTTGCTGCCTCTGGATCCCGGGGTCCCAGGTTCGATTCCTGGCTGGGTGGGGGATTTTCTCTGCCTGAGGACTGGGTATTTGTGTGGTCCTCCTCCTCATCATCATTCATGACAGTGTCTAGAGTGGACTGTGGAAAAAAAAAGGGGGGGGGGGGGGACTGTGTAAAAATTGGGACTTTGTACGGGTGCTGATGACCACACATTTGAGTGCCCCACAAACCAAACATCACCCCCCCCCCCCCCCTCCCCCCAGTCAGCATCATCATCATCATTGCCATAATCTCTCTCTCTCTATGAAAACATTCCACATGGGAAAAAGGAAAAATATATCTAAAAACAAAGATTCTGTAACTTACCAAACGAAAGCGTTGGTACGTTGATAGAAACAATAACAAACACAAACACACACACAAATTTCAAGCTTTCGCAACCCACGGTTGCTTCATCAGGAAAGAGGGAAGGAGAGGGAAATACGAAAGCAGTGCTTGTGTCTGTTATGTGCGGATGGATATGTGTGTGTGTGTGTGTGTGTGTGTGTGTGTGTGTGTGTGTGTGTGTGTGTGTGCAAGTGTATACCTGTCCCCTTTTCCCCCGAATGTAAGTCTTTCCGCTCCCAGGATTGGAATGACTCCTTACCCTCTCCCTTAAAACCCACATCCTTTCGTCTTTACCTCTCCTTCCCTCTTTCCTGATGAAGCAACCGTGGATTGCGAAAGCTTGAAATTTGTGTGTGTGTTTGTGTTTGTTATTGTTTCTATCAACGTACCAACACTTTCATTTGGTAAGTTACAGAATCTTTGTTTATGTATATATTGTGTCTTGTTGTGCAGCCAATGAGTCATCCGTCAAAATACCTGGCTAGCAGTATCCCACTACCCCTTAGTTGGCTTGTGTGTCCTTCCCTACCCTTCTCCACCACCATCTGCTATGGCAACTACTTTTAATACTCAATAATCAATAATCCGCCTTGCCACAAGAGTGTGCATTAGGATGTCTTTTTGGTTTTTGTGTGTGTGTGTGTGTGTGTGTGTGTGTGTGTGTGTGTGTGTGTGTGTGTGTGTGTGTGTGTGCGCGCGTGCATGTGTGCGCGTGCGTGTGCGCACGCGCGTGCGTGTGTACGTGCATGCAATTTTGTTAAAAAGAAACAGCAAGAGGTTAAAAGTTAGTGTGAATACTGTTTTCTTTACATACGTCTATGATCTACACATCAGTCTGCTGTAGGTGAGTGGTTGCCTGTACCCTCTTTTATAAAAAACAATTTGTAATATTATTCAACAATAAACAGACAAAATAGCAATTCTAATGAAATTTAGTCCTTCAGAAATTAATTCTCGCAAAAATTTGGTCACCAAATTCAATGATTTCTTCCGTACAGAAGCAGCAAACATTGCAATCTCTAATAAACAACCAAATGCAGATGAATTAAATGTAATTGTATAGTACCAGCAGACTAAGGTGTGGTAATTCTACACTGACATCTATATCCAAATTTTCACACATACTCTGCAACCTATCCTGAAGTCCACGACAGAGTACCTTCCCATTTGTAGTATTTGTGACTGAGGGGTACAACACACTATGATTGATATATGAAGGTAATAGCCAATAATGGGAACTTTACTAATAAACAAAATACAGTAACAGTTTCCTGGAATGTGAGTTGGCATTACTCGGCTCAGTCTGACAGTTAATGATGCACTGGGATGATCCAGCAAGTAAGCACTGATGTTCCGCTGGAATATTCTAGCGGGTAATACAGGCACTACACGGACATGTAGGTATGTCAGTGAAGTCCAAGGTGGTAGTGTCCATTTGAAGTGGTGTGCTTAAGTCCTATGAAGTGGTGAGTGATGGATGCACTCGGCTGTGGCTTGGCATTAGGACATGGCAGCGAGGTGCTCCTTGGTTGGCTCAGTGCAGTGGGCTCTGATTAATGGGCTGCTGGGTGAGGTCAACATAGAGCTGAAAGTGTAGAGCGCACTCAGCAGGAAAGCTCTGATTGAGGAACCGCTAGGTGTGGTCAGCGTAAAGTACAGAGAACAAACTGACTAGAGCGCAGTCAGTTTGTGACCTAAATATTTGAGCAGTGGAAAATACCAGTGGAGGCATGTGACTCACAGAAGCGAGGCAGGACTGTGATGGCATCACTGTTTCCAGTGATGCTTATGCCTCTGCAGTGAATGTGGTGCCATATAGTATGCTGGAGGTTCAGCTGGAAACAACCCAGCATATTCATGTATTGCTGTGAATTGCTTTTGTCTGACCTCCAGTGGAAGTGTCAAAAAGAGAGGAGGGCCTGCAGCAACCACCAGGACACAACCGTATGGTTGCTGACACTCGTCACCAGGGGACACAGCACAGTACCAATTCCATAAGAAGCATGTGAACAATGACGGCTTAAATGCTTCTCTGCCTGATGAAATTAGTGTTATCTCGTCTTCACAATTGCTATGGAAGTGATACATAGAGGGCTCAAAAATATCTTTAGCTTCTCTGCATCTGCAAGGTCCGTCTAAAAAGTATCCAACCTTTGGTTTTCCCAGAGATGATTGCGCGTGGCGCCCCTGTACACAGTAAAGGAAGAGACCATTATGCACTTGCATGAACTTTGTCCCCACCTTCAAGTGCATCAGTCACTGCCTATCGGTCACTGAGTGAGGTGCTACATGATGTGTTCATCGGATTACCAATTATCTCAAGATGACTGAACATTTTGAGCAAAGATACTGCATCAAATTTTGTCAAAAGCTTAGTGATTCTCAAAGCGAAACAATTCGTAAGATTCGGCAGGTGTTTGGAGAAGATGCAATAGGTCTTAACACAAATTAAGGAGTGGTTCAACTGATTCAGAAATGGTCGCACATCAGCGGCGAGTGACCAGCATTCTGGCAGGCCCCAGACTGCTCGAACTGCAGCTGTTGTTGAGAGGGTGCAAAATTTGATGATGGCAGATTGTCATTTGACCATGTGGGAGATTGCCCAAGACGTTGGAGTGAGTAAGAATTCAGCACATGCAATTTTGTGTGATGATTTGAACATGCACTGAGTGGCTGCGAAATTTGTGCCCAAGTTGTTGTCGCAGGAACAAAAAGATCTCCGTTTTGACACTGCACAGGACCTTCTGCACACCACCAACGCTGATCACCGTGATAACTGGAGATGAGTCATGGGTGTGCAGGTATGATCCAGAAACAAAAAGACAGTCATCACAATGGAAGCATCGAGAGTCTCCAAGGCCGAAGAAACTGCGGCAGGTGCGAAGCAAAATCAAGGTGATGCTGACCGTCTTCTTTGATGTCCGCAGAATTGTGCATCACGAATATGCACCAGAAGGAAAAACAGTGACAAAGGAGTACTATCAAGATGTTCTCCAGCGACTCTGTGATGCAGTTTGGAGCAAAAGACCAGACATGTGGATGGCGAAAAGCTGGCAACTGCATCACGACAATGCCCCCGCACATTAATCCCACTTGATCCAAAATCTCTTGGTCCAACATGGAATTACAGCCATTCGCCAACCTCCCAACTCTCCAGACATTGCTACTTGTGACTTTGGTTGTTTCCAAAATTGAAGATGCCACTGAAAGGATCCCATTTTGAGAGTAGAGAAGATATAATGTGGAACACAACGACGGAGCTGAACACCATTCCAAAAGAAGACTTCCAGAGGTGTTTCTGGAAATGTAAGGATTTCTGGGCTAAGTGTGTGCAAGCACAAGGGGCTTACTTTGAAGGGGCTTAGGGTCCCATCCCCATCAGGTATTCGAAATATTTTTTCTGGCCAGAGGTGAGATACTTTTTATACAGGCCTCATACATGACTACTATGCAGTTCACACTTACATGGCTGGCAGAGGATTCATCTGACCACGTTCATACTACTTCTCTATTGTTACAATCTTGAACTATGCATGGAAAAAATGAACACTTAAATCTTTCCATGTGGGTTCTGAATTTTCTTATTTTATTATGGTGGTAATTTCTTCCTATATAGGTGCGTGTCAGTTTACTTACTCCACTTAATACTGGTTCTTGAAATTTTGTAAGTGGTCTCTTCTGAGATAATTGGTGTCTGTCTTCAAGCTTCTATCAAATCAGGTTTTTCAACAATTCCATGAGTCTCTCCCATGTGTCAAACCAGTGACTGTTTGTGCTAGTCCTGTTGGTCACATGGTTGAGTGTAATGAAAACATGACTCCATATAAATTACACATTCAGTTTTTCTCTGACTTTTCCTACTCAAAAAAAGAGTGGGAAAATGGACAAATTGGGTATCAAATTATCAGTGTGAGATGTAGTTAAAATATTAATTAGTGTAATTAAGAAAAAATATTAGTGACCTGAGAGAAAAATGAAATATTTCACCAAAAGCTGCTGCTTACTTTGTAAATAAAGTACAATAAGTTCACCCCTTGAAGGCATAGTGATTTCATGCATACAAATGTGCATTGGTGTGATATTTAGCTGTCAAAAAGGCTTCTAAAGGCTTCTAAAAGGCTTCTAAATTAAGGATATTTTGAGAACAGAAGACACTAAGAAACCAGTTCTGCAAATGTCTCTATGGCAACACCTGTGTTCAACACCTGTGTTGTCACAGCTCTATTGTTTCTCCTGCAGCTATTAGGACTTCTCAGTCAAAAGCAGGCTACAGCTTTGCTAGCTATCAGGGATCTTCTTACTCTGACCTTACTACAGAATGTCTCAAGCATCATCTGAGGTGCACAAGCATGGCCAACCACCAAAGATGTCTAATAAGCATGGAAGGTCTTCCAGCATAACTGAAAGCAGTGAAATGCATGAGAAGAATTGAGAATGGAAAAGATCATCCAGGTACATGGAATTACCTGACAGAGAAGTGAGAAAATTCTTTGGAAGCATTAACATGTTATGATCAAGTATTGCTGTATTTATGATTGCCAAATTCTTTCATATCTTTTCATATAGAGTGCAGATACCAAAAGGATTCATAAGCTGCTGGCAGGTAACAATATTTCTGCAGATGATGATGATGGAAAATTATGTGCAAAATGTCAAGCATCACCTGAAGTGCACAAGCATAACCATCCACAAAAGACGCCTGGTAAATGGGAAGGTAATTTCCAAGAATGATTGCCTATGCCGGGTCCAAACGATACATATCAAAAGTGTGATTGTAAATCGATCATGCAACCTCATGGCGGGCGTTATAAGTATGTTTGCGGTGGTCACTACAGTAATGACAAAAGAAGGGCATTAAAGAAATACTTGTAATTACAAAGGAGACGACTTACCTTACTCGTCATTGGTGTTGTTGTCATGTGAAAGTCCATGTGATGTGTACGCTACAGGGACAATTCCCTTTTTGTCATAGCCTGGGTAAACTCTGTCAATATCATGCAAGAATATCGGCAGAGTGTCACATGCATTAACTTTTCTTTGCAATTGCAAGTTGTGGAAATAGAGGTACTGAAACAAGTACAATTTGTCTCTTTGTCCTGGATGCCCTTCTCTTTTAATGAAAGGCTTCACAGATTTCCATAGCCGCTTTGTGTGTGTGTGTACTGGGGTCATTCAAAAGACACAAATTCTACAGAGTGGTTCATTAACTTGTGGTCGAATCCTTCGGCTTTCAGAGTCTTGTAGGACTGAAACCCATCTGTAATGACTTTAGTACCAGGCAGTATGAAGTTTTTTTTTATCAAACTCACTAAAGTGACCTTGTCTCTGGACAATACTCTCACAATGAAATGCTTCTGAGACACTCTTTCTATTCCACCGAATGCCCAAATATGATCGATTTCACTCTTTGAAGGTTGCCCCCCTGGTTCTTCCTTCCAGCTGTATGAGATTCATCCACTTCCACAACTTAACATAGTCCACCAATTGTTACACTGTCGTTTGTCACTACCACATAACAGAGTTCTCTGCAAAACCCGAAATAGTCACACACGGTGTTAGCAGATAACTCAGTTTCTGATGCTGCTGCTTGAAACATGTAGTCTCGAATCCAACAAGATAGAAGAATAACAACGCTCTGGATAGATAATTGGGAAGAGTCAAACCACATATTCTTCCTGATACTCGTTCGTCTTCCGCACTGTCCACAATGAAATTGTAATGGATTTCAGCATTGAAACTCCTCTTACAAAATCTTACATACTTCACACCACCACAGTGTACATAGTCTCTCCTTTCCTCATCTGGTAGTGCTCCATATTTGTGACAAAAACTCAAACATTTTTCTATGCTGGATAAGTAGGGAATTAGATTTTTCCATGTGAGGGAATCCGTTGAAGAAATATGAGGGACATCAGACATCACACTCAATGTCGACAGAAATCGTCGGGCTTTCCCAAGCAACTCACAAATAATTCATGGAGGAATATAATTTAGAGCGACTAAAGGAATGGCGGAGAACATAAAAATGACGATCACAAATAACTGATCGTAACACCCACCACGAGAGTCACATGATCGATTTACGATCGCATGTTCGATACATGTTGTTTGAACCCAGTGACTTTGATGTGCAATCATTCTTGGAAATTACCAATGTGAAAGTCTTCCAGAAATGTTCAGGCTTGTGAGAAGATCCTGAGTTCTGTCCAATAAACAGTTTTAATCTGTCAGGAAGTCTCAAATAAGCAAACGTGCAGCTGCAGAGTGAAAATTCATTCTGGAAACAGTCTCTTGGACTGTGGCTAAGTTATGTCTCTGCAGTATCCTGTCTTTCAGTGCTGCTAGACCCACAAGGTATCGAAGAGAACTTCTGTAAAGCTTGGAAGGTAGGAGAAGATGTACACTAGACTCTTGCTAATCCGGGCATTCCTGGCACATAAGGGTGCCGGATTAGCAGAAGTGCCAGGTTATTGAGTGTCTGAAATTTATTTTATTCATTTATTTGGTTTTTTTATTTATTTTGAAAGCATAGGGGATATAGTGTTCTATACTTTATTAAACCAAAGGATACAATTTTAAAACATGGAGGAAATATTTTATTAAATCCAAAAATACATTAATTTTCAAAGAAAACTTAGCCCTTGAGTGTATATTGTACATAATTTTAAAGTCGTATTACTCACTGTGAAACATGTCCCTAATTTTTAACTGTCACAATGATGATACACTACGGTGACATGCATTATCATGCAACCACTTTACAAGCATTACATTGATACTGCATGTATCTGGTTGTTGCACAATGTACTCCAGGAAGACCTCAGCAGCTTCAGCACCAACAGTGTGAAAAATCTTCATTCTCTCTCCTCCTGGATCCTCTTCTTCATCACACAGTGTGGTTTCAGTTATCTGAGACTGCAGACGTGTGTGCAAGTTTCATTTGCGTGTGTGTGTGTGTGTGTGTGTGTGTGTGTGTGTGTGTGTGTGTGTGTGTGTGTCTATTGCTGACAAAGGCCTTAATGACCAAAAGCTATAATTGTGTGAATCTTTTTGTTGTGCCTATCGCAATTCAGCATCTCCACTATATGGTGAGTAGCAACTTTCCTTCTCTAATATTGTTACATTCCATCCTGGATTTTCCATTGCTTGATCAATGTACAAAGTAATTGATAATTACAAATTGACTGGCTCATCACTGTCACGCAGTACTGGATCCAACTTGGCATCAATGGATGGCCATAATTTTCTTCAACTCTTGATTATGGTAGGCTCTTCAGTTTATCCCATGCTTCGGCTGCTTGGAAAACAACATCACATAAGTTAATTGCTTTCCACACCTTCAGCATAGTCTTGATAGAGTCATTTTCACTTTTGTTCAGCAAGGAGACGAGAAGTGAATGTCGATAATGTTGTTTAATTGATTCCAAAATTCCTTGGTCCATGGGCTGAATTAGGGCTGTCACATTGGGTCGGAGAAAGAGTGCTTGTACAGGGTGTCCAGAAAAGGGCTCCCTGATTTCAAAATTAAATATCTTGAAAACAAAGATCGATAGAGGAATGCAGTAAATGGTGTGTTTATTGTGAAAGCTGTAAGAAGTTTATACAGCAGTTTGAAATAATAGTTACAAAAGCTGCTAACAGTTGGTGCTTTATGCTGTACAGCTCATATCAGCATACGTAAGTGAAATAATTGTATGAAAACAATCTTTGCAAACAATCACATCACAATGTTTTCAAAATGTTCACCATTGGCACTACAGAGGTGGCACAAACGAAGAATGAAATTCGCCATCACATTTTGTAGTGTCTCAACCGCAATGGATTCACATGCCACAGAGATCGCCGATTCAAGCTCGTCCAGTGTGGCAGGATGCTTCGGGTAGACCATGTCTTTCACTGTGCCCCACAAAAAAAAGTCGCAGGGAGTCAAATCCGGCGAATATGGAGGCCAATCCATGCCTGCACCAGTAAATTTAGGATATTCGAAAGCAATGACTCGATTCCCAAAGTATTCCTCAAGAAAGCGAAACACTTGTTCGGTCCGACTTGGTCGGGCTCCATCTTGCATAAACCATTCAGTACCTGGTCGATCCTCTAACGCTTGATGTGTGGCGACAGATTGTTCCAAAATTGCAACGTAACGTGCACCAGTGACCATTTCTCGAATGAAAAAAGGGCCAATAATGCCTCTGCTGCATACTGCAGCCCACACAGTAACTTTAGGAGAATACAGGGGTTTCGCTTCACACCAATATGGCTTTTCGGAACCCCAAAATTGCCAGTTCTGCTTATTCATGTATCCATTCAGATGGAAGTGTGCTTCATCTGTAAACCAGATGCAGCCAACATCAAATCCTTCACTATTAATCATTGTGAGCATCTGGTTAGCAAAGGCAACCCTTTGTTGCACAGCTCATACGGGTATGGCCTGGTGCGTTTGAATTTTGAATGGAAACATGTGTAGGCTCTTTCTCAGTATTTTCTGCATGCTGGAATGCTTCAAACCAGTCTCAGAGGCAATTCTACAGACGGATGACATTGGATTTTGCTGAATAATTCCAGAAACTGTGGCGATATTTTCAGGCGTAGCTGCGGTTTGCTTGCAGCCAACATGCCCCACTAGATTATCAGTTGCGCTGCCTGTTCGTTGAAATTTTGCGAAGAGCTTACGAATGGTTTTCGCATCGGATCCTTTTGGAACATTAAATCATGCTTGAAAACTTCGCCTTGTTGCCGTAGGACTCTCTTCTAACCTGTGGTAGTCTAGCACCAGAAAAACGCATTGTTCAATGGAGTACATGGTTTTAATCTCTTCCTTCGGTATGCTAACCTCCTTTCACGTTTCAATAGTGGAACTGATCGCTCTGGGCTTCGGATCACTATTTATACTAGGCATTACATATGGCGATTACAGCGCCATCTGTTAGCAGCTTTTGTAACTATTATTTCAAACTGCTGTATAAACTTCTTACAGCTTTCACAATAAACATACCGTTTACTGCATTCCTCTATCGATCTTTGTTTTTGAGATATTTAATTTTGAAATCAGGGAGTCCTTTTCTGGGCACCCTGTACATGTACAGTATACCATTGGACATTAGAGAAATATCTGAAGGATGACTGGGAGCATTGTCAGTTATAAGGATAGCTTTCAGTGGAAGCTTTTTCTTCTTTAGCTTTCCTCACTGCTGGTACAAACTTTTCTTGGAACCACGAAGAGAATATTTGCCTGTCCTTCCACACTTTCTTCTGTGTGCAATACTGCACTGGTAGGGTATTTATGACAGTGTGTTGAAAACAAGATGGATGTTGGGATTTTCCAATCACCATAAGCAGTAGTTTATGACTCCGATTTGCATTACAACATGCCATTAATGTTATGTGCTGTTTCTATTGCATGTAATCATGAGCTTCCTTCTCATTCTTGACAGCTAATGTTTTTGAACGAAGCATCTTGTAAAAGAGTCCTGTTTGATCAGCATTATACAAGGCATCAGCAGTTAAATCTTCTTCCTCCATTATCTTCCACATCTTGCATACAAACTCATCAGCATCCTTCTCGTTAGCTGAGCGACTTTCCCTGGTGACTGTCAGCTGTTGAATGCCATGTTGTTTTTGACAGTTTGATAGCCAACCTTCGCTCGCTGCAAACAAGTTACTACCACCAAGTTGTTTGTTAAATGCAGCTGCTTTTTCCTTTGTTATTGGGCCACTGACTGCATTGCTGTATGAATCACCTATAAACAGCTACATCCAGTTCTTCATTCTCACTCTTTCATATAACCTTCCATTTTCCCAACTCTCTATCCATTTGTGTTGAGTACTGTCGAATAACATCTTCTTTCTTTTTGATGTCATAAATAATTGCTCGTCCAATATTGAACTCAGCAGCAATGGCTTTCTGTGAAGAACCTCAATGTAACTTATCTAAGAGTTCAAGTTTCTGCTTGAGGTCAAAAATAACATGTTTCCTATCAGAAGACATGATTCCGAACTGTAAAACAAGCTACAATTTCAAATACAGTGTATAAAGCATTGTTTAATAAGCATTGTTGTGCATGATAATTCATTGTGCACGTGTTTTTGGATGTGCGCCAGATTACTGAGAGGTCGGACTACTGAGGGCTGGATTAGCGAGAGTCTAGTGTATTGGCAGAAATAAAGCTGTAAGGGTGGGTCATAAGTAGTGCTTGGATTACTCTGTTAGTAGAGCACTTTTCCACATAGGGCAAATGTCCCAGGTATGAATTTCAGTTGGGCACACAGCTATAATCTGCCTGAAAGTTTCAAATGAGCTCTGCAGATTCCTTTTGGAAAAGATTAAACTGCTTAAAAGTAATTAAGATAATTAAGAAAAATACACCAGACAAATACTACACACTAGTACTCCCTAAAATCCTGAGTTAAGCATTGAACTTTAAATTCTCAATTGTTGTTGTTGTTGTGGTCTTCAGTCCTGAGACTGGTTTGATGCAGCTCTCCATGCTACTCTATCCTGTGCAAGCTTTTTCATCTCCCAGTACCTACTGCAACCTACATCCTTCTGAATCTGCTTAGTGTATTCATCTCTTGGTCTCCCTCTACGATTTTTACCCTCCACGCTGCCCTCCAATACTAAATTGGTGATCCCTTGATGCCTCAGAACATGTCCTACCAACTGATCCCTTCTTTTGGTCAAGTTGTGCCACAAACTTCTCTTCTCCCCAATCCTATTCAATACTTCCTCATTAGTTATGTGATCTACCCATCTAATCTTCAGCATTCTTCTGTAGCACCACATTTCGAAAGCTACTATTCTCTTCTTGTCCAAACTATTTATCATCCATGTTTCACTTCCATACATGGCTACACTCCATACGAATACTTTCAGAAATGACTTCCTGACACTTAAATCAATACTGGATGTTAACAAATTTCTCTTCTTCAGAAACACTTTCCTTGCCATTGCCATCCTACATTTTATATCCTCTCTACTTTGACCATCATCAGTTATTTTGCTCCCCAAATAGCAAAACTCCTTTACTACTTTAAGTGCCTCATTTCCTAATCTAATTCCCTCAGCATCACCCGACTTAATTAGACTACATTCCATTATCCTTGTTTTGCTTTTGTTGATGTTCATCTTATATCCTCCTTTCAAGACACTGTCCATTCCATTCAACTGCTCTTCCAAGTCCTTTGCTGTCTCTGACAAAATTACAATGTCATCGGCGAACCTCAAAGTTTTTATTTCTTCTCCATGAATTTTAATACCTACTCCGAATTTTTCTTTTGTTTCCTTTACTGCTTGCTCAATATACAGATTGAACAACATCGGGGAGAGGCTACAACCCTGTCTTACTCCCTTCCCAACCACTGCCTCCCTTTCATGTCCCTCGACTCTTATAACTGCCATCTGGTTTCTGTACAAATTGTAAATAGCCTTTCGCTCCCTGTATTTTACCCCTGCCACCTTTAGAATTTGAAAGAGAGTATTCCAGTCAACATTGTCAAGAGCTTTCTCTAAGTCTACAAATGCTAGAAACGTAGGTTTGCCTTTCCTTAATCTTTCTTCTAAGGTAAGTCGTAAGGTCAGTATTGCCTCACGTGTTCCAGTGTTTCTACGGAATCCAAACTGATCTTCCCCGAGGTTGGCTTCTACTAGTTTTTCCATTCGTCTGTAAAGAATTCGTGTTAGTATTTTGCAGCTGTGACTTATTAAGCTGATAGTTCGGTAATTTTCACATCTGTCAACACCTGCTTTCTTTGGGATTGGAATTATTATATTCTTCTTGAAGTCTGAGGGTATTTCGCCTGTTTCATACATCTTGCTCACCAGATGGTAGAGTTTTGTCAGGACTGGCTCTCCCACGGCCGTCAGTAGTTCCAATGGAATATTGTCTACTCCGGGGGCCTTGTTTCGACTCAGGTCTTTCAGTGCTCTGTCAAACTCTTCACGCAGTATCATATCTCCCATTTCATCTTCATCTACATCCTCTTCCATTTCCATAATATTGTCCTCAAGTACATCGCCCTTGTATAGACCCTGTATATACTCCTTCCACCTTTCTGCTTTCCCTTCTTTGCTTAGAACTGGGTTTCCATCTGAGCTCTTGATATTCATACAAGTCGTTCTCTTATCTCCAAAGGTCTCTTTAATTTTCCTGTAGGCGGTATCTATCTTACCCCTAGTGAGATAGGCCTCTACATCCTTACATTTGTCCTCTAGCCATCCCTGCTTAGCCATTTTGCACTTCCTGTCAATCTCATTTTTGAGGCGTTTGTATTCCTTTTTGCCTGTTTCACTTACTGCATTTTTATATTTTCTCCTTTAATCAATTAAATTCAATATTTCTTCTGTTACCCAAGGATTTCTACTAGCCCTCGTCTTTTTACCTACTTGATCCTCTGCTGCCTTCACTACTTCATCCCTCAAAGCTACCCATTCTTCTTCTACTGTATTTATTTCCCCCATTCCTGTCAATTGCTCCCTTATGCTCTCCCTGAATCTCTGTACAACCTCTGGTTCTTTTAGTTTATCCAGGTCCCATCTCCTTAAATTCCCACCTTTTTGCAGTTTCTTCAGTTTTAATCTACAGGTCATAACCAATAGATTGTGGTCAGAGTCCACATCTGCCCCTGGAAATGTCTTACAATTTAAAACCTGGTTCCTAAATCTCTGTCTTACCATTATGTAATCTATCTGATACCTTTTAGTATCTCCAGGGTTCTTCCATGTATACAACCTTCTTTCATGATTCTTAAACCAAGTGTTAGTTATGATTATGTTGTGCTCTGTGCAAAATTCGACCAGGCGGCTTCCTCTTTCATTTCTGTCCCCCAATCCATATTCACCTACTATGTTTCCTTCTCTCCCTTTTCCTACACTCGAATTCCAGTCACCCATGACTATTAAATTTTCGTTTCCCTTCACAATCTGAATAATTTCTTTTATTTCATCATACATTTCTTCAATTTCTTCGTCATCTGCAGAGCTAGTTGGCATATAAACTTGTACTACTGTAGTAGGCGTGGGCTTCGTATCTATCTTGGCCACAATAATGCGTTCACTATGCTGTTTGGAGTAGCTTACCCGCATTCCTATTTTCCTATTCATTATTAAACCTACTCCTGCATTACCCCTATTTGATTTTGTGTTTATAACCCTGTAGTCACCTGACCAGAAGTCTTGTTCCTCCTGCCACCGAACTTCACTAATTCCCACTATATCTAACTTCAACCTATCCATTTCCCTTTTTAAATTTTCTAACCTACCTGCCCGATTAAGGGATCTGACATTCCACGCTCCGATCCGTAGAACGCCAGTTTTCTTTCTCCTGATAACGACATCCTCTTGAGTAGTCCCCGCCCGGAGATCCGAATGGGGGACTATTTTACCTCCGGAATATTTTACCCAAGAGGACGCCATCATCATGTAATCATACAGTAAAGCTGCATGCCCTCGGGAAAAATTACGGCTGTAGTTTCCCCTTGCTTTCAGCCGTTCGCAGTACCAGCACAGCAAGGCCGTTTTGGTTATTGTTACAAGGGCAGATCAGTCAATCATCCAGTCTGTTGCCCTTGCAACTACTGAAAAGGCTGCTGCCCCTCTTCAGGAACCACACGTTTGTCTGGCCTCTCAACAGATACCCCTCCGTTGTGGTTGCACCTACGGTACAGCTATCTGTATCGCTGAGGCACGCAAGCCTCCCCACCAACGGCAAGGTCCATGGTTCATGGGGGGGGAAAAAATTCTCAATAGATACTTCATTTTCTGTATTTTGCTCTATATACTCTTAATAATAATAGAGTACTAATCAATATTTAAATATATTATATATCATGCTTGCTGAACAAAACATAAATTCAAAAAAATGAAAAAAATGTCAAATGTTTTATAAATGATTTGTCAAAAAGAAAGAAATAAAATAGACTGCACCTGCTACACCTTTGAATGATACATAGAATCATGTACAGCAAATGAGATGCTTTTTGAGAATTTAAACTTCCATGTTTAGCTTGGAATCAAAGAATTTTAGATACTACTAGAGGATATTTGTCTGGGGGATTATGTATACCTTGCAGTCTACTGTTGTTTGGCCTTAACATATTTCTCTCATCTATGCCCAAAGGTGTAAAAAAGTTCCAACAATTGTTCAGTCTCAAAAATTTTTCAATAGAGAAACCTTCAAATATGGAAGAAGAATGCATATAATGCAAGAAGTAATGTCTCCCTTACAGGTGCTGTCGTCATTACTGTTCTTGCACACTCACTTTTCCAAAAGAAAAAAGAATAAAATAGAATAAATAGGAACTGTAAGACAGAGAGCAGTTCCAATAGAACTGCAGATTCTACTTCGTACTCATTCTACATAACTAATTTTATGAGCATTCCAGCTGCCTCAGTTCTTTGTTTATGATTTCTAAATACTTAAGTACTTGGCTGTGCAAAGCAATGTCAACCATATTTTTGCTTCACTGTTCGAATTTCTGAACATGATTTCTATCATCATTCAAAGGCAGATCAAACTTTCTCTTAATCTATTTTATTTCTTATTTTTAAACATATCATTTTGCCAAACATTTGACTATTTTTTTATTTGCATATGACCAGTATCCCTTATTAGTACAGTTTGGTACAGGCTGAGATGCACAAATAATTTTTGAAGAGCTTCGTTTGTAGACTGATATTCTGGCAATGAACTACTTGCTTACCTGCAACTGAGTAACTGTTCAACTTCATATCACTTCAAAGTGTTGCACCTAGGCGTTTGTATGAACTGACTGATTTTAACTGTGAAACATTGACATTGTAGTCATATGATACTACATATTTTCATTTTGTGAAGTGTATATTTTTACATTTTGTCTCTTTCTACATCTGATGCAACTGTGCAAAACACTGTGAAGCGCTTGGCAGAGAGGCATCATATATTAAGGTTTCTCCCTGTTTCAGTTGTATGTGGAGTCCAGGAATAATTACTGCTTAAATGCCTCTCTCTGTGCCGTAATTAGACTAATCTTATCTTCGCAATCTGTATAGCAGTAGTAAGGGGCTGAAGGATATCTCCAGAGCCCTCATTTAATACTGGTTCTATAAATTCTGTAAGTGGGCTTTCATCAGATAGTTTGCATCTGTCTTCAAGTGTCTGCCAATTCAGCTTTCTCAACATTTCTGTAATGCTCTCTCATGAGTCAAACAAATCTGTAACCATTTTAAGTCCTTGTTTCTACACACTCAACATCCCCTGTTACTCCTATTTGGTATGGAACCTAAACACAAGCAATTTGTTAGCAGTCGTCTTCATAGGTTGACTGCATTTACCTGTGCAATCTGAATTTGTATGCATTGATGGATGCCAGTTGTGTGTCACTGAATTTGTAGGCATAGGGTACAATGTTTTTGAGTTTCCTATGTTCTTTGTGTGTCTTGTTTGACAATGCTGAAAGTTGCCAAACTTTACATTACTTGAAATCTTATAAGGATCTGATTGAATATTTTTGCAGCTTTTTACATATAGCACTTTATTACACATAACTGCATCCACTATCAAGAAGTCCCTAATCCATTCACAAATTTTGTTTGGTACCACAAATGATTGTATTTTCACTAATAAACATTGGTGTGTTAGCGAGTCAAATGTTTTCAGGAGTCAAGAAATAATACTTCTGCTTGATTGCTTTCATCCATAGCTTTCAGGATGTCATGTGAGAAAGCCTGAGTCAGTTTTGCATGTCTGATACTTTTGGAATCCATGTTGGTTCAAACTGCGGAATTCATTCTGTTTGAGATAGCTCATTATATTTGAGCTCAGAGCATGCTCTAAGGTTCTACAACAGATGGATGTCAATGATACTGGACGCTTCTACTAACCTTCTTGTAGGTGGGTATGACTTGTGTTTTCTTCCCAATACTAGGCACAATTTGTATTCACTTGATCTGTGGTGTACCATGATTAAAAGTGGGGCTAACTCAGCCACAAATTCTGGATAGAATCTGATACGGGTATCACAGGGACCTGTAGTTCTGCTCAGTTTTAACAGTTTCAGCTGTTTCTCAGCACCATTGACATGAAAATCCATAACACACATTTTTTCAGTAGTGTGACAATGGGACAAGGATTCCTGGATTTTTTTTTTTTTTTTTTTTTGGAAAGAAATGTTTAAAAAAAGTGCAATATCTCTGCTATTTCTCTGATACCCTGGTGGTAATAAAGCTTTAAGTTTTAATTACAGCTTGTCATCTGAATTAGGTATCTGTCAATCTTTCTTTTCCTTGTAACCAGCCCGGGGCTTTGAAAGCCTACTGGAGAGCAAGGATTTCAATCTCGGCAGCTATGTGGAGTGATTAAAACCTTGAGCACTAGCACTGCCTTGCCATGGAGATACACACCATTATGCCAGCCAATTAGAGTTGCAGCCATACTATAAGTTCTGCTGCACAGTGACACAGGATTTGCTGACGTATTTACTTTGCTATCATCTGAACACAGTGCATCATTGGTTCTCAGTCTCTACTTTCTCTCTGTGGACTAATCATTGGATTTTCTTCGTGTGTAGTGCCATTTTCAGTTTTAACTTTCCACATTTGTCTTTCTGTTCATATTAGCTATCCTCTGTTGATGGGTCCAGACTGGTTAGTCCAGCCTCATCAAGTTTCTTTTGAGCTATTCTGGACATTTAGTCAAATTTCGGTCACAATAATTGGCAGTGAGGTAAAAGCTTGGCAGAATACCATGGAAGCAAAGGTTGTGAAACTCTTGGAACAGCACCAACAATGGCTGCTACTGCGGCAGCAATTCCAACAGCAACATCCGCAGCAAAATGAGTTGCTTCACCAGAAAATTCAGCTTCAGAAGGGTGAACTGCAGATACAGAATATTCATTCAATACAGGGAGTAGTCACTTGTCAGGTGGACCCAGCCATGTTTCCACCATTTAATGATGCCAAAGAGGCTTGGGACACAGATTTGCAGTGGCTAAACCAGCACTTCAAGCACTCCACCATCTTTAAAATCACTGATGAGAGTTTCTGACAGTCAGTCCGCCTGTCTTGGGCTTCTTCAGAGATGTTTTTCTTACTTAAGAAGTAGGCTCCTCTCTAATTCAGTTGCCCTAACATTTGAGGAAATCTGGATGTTACTTTTGAATTATTATTCAGAAAGATTCCATTTGGTCACATCATTACTTGAATTTCATCAATACCACAAAGTACCTGGTGAGTCATACTGCTCCTGAGTGACTGACTTACATCTACATCTACATCTACAACTGCATGAATACTCTGCAAATCACATTTAAGGCCTGGCAGAGGGTTCATCAAACCAACTTCACAATAATGCTCTATTATTCTAATCTCAAACAGCGCATGGAAAAAACGAACACCTATATCTTACTAAGCAAGCTCTGATTTCCCATATTTCATTATGATGATCATTTCTCCCCACGTAGGTCAGCTTCAACAAAGTATTTTCAAATTCAGAGGAGAAAGTTGGTGATGGAAATTTCATGAGAAGATTCCGCACTGAAAAACACCTTTGTCTAATTATGTCCACCCTAAATCCTGTATCATGACAGTAACATGTTCTCCCATATTTTGTGATAATACAAAACATGCTGCTCTTCTTTGAACTGTCTCGATGTATTCTGTTAATCCTACCTGGTAAGGATCCCACACCATGCAGCAGTTCTCCAAAAGAGGACATACAAGCATATTGCAGGCAGTCACAAATGCTCTTCAGTCTCCTGGATCCGCAGCCCCAGGAATCCTGGTTTCTTGCACTCAGGATGATACTCGCTGGGAACAGCTGTGTGGGCACACTCACACAGAGCAAGAGACATGTTGACACAAGCAACTGTGGTGAAAACCCATGGGTGTTGCATTCATATTAGTCAACACCAAAGGGTTTGGAGTGTTGTCATATAAACAACATTTGCCAACTGCACCATCTCCACCACTAGTGGCACATCTGAACTAGAAAACTCACAATTGTCAGTTCCACAGCCTCAGTGATGTAGCTTGCTCCCACAAAAACCAGCAGCAGTTTCATTGAACCAGACGTGGAGATGGATATCTCGACACAGCCTTCGCAACCACACTAGCAATGCCTACATCACAATGTCCCAGCATAATGCCAGATGTTCGCAGTTTCTCACACCAACTTATGGGCTTAAATGCTGGTATACCAACCATACCAACAGTTAACCTTCCAAAACACCATCCAGAATACTCACAGCCAATGTGCCCACTTCCAGAGTGACTTTGAAAGTCCACCAGCGAGCATGGAATGAAATCTTGGTAAGTAGGTGGAGCTATTAAAACCAGAAGTGCCTTGCCACAGCACCACACAACAGTGGCTGCTTCACAATTGTATTGTTGTAATGCACCGTTAGTTAGTTCTTGGTCTCAGCTTTTACTACATCTCAAGTTTTCTTGATCTGAATTGCTCATTGGACTTCGTTTGTTAGTAATGCCATCTCCAATTGTCTGTTTCCTCATTGGTCATCTTTTTGTTGACACTTGGCAACTTGCTATTGATGACCCCAGAGCAACCAGTTCAGACTCTCCAGATTTCTTTTGACTTTTTCCCAACATTCGGTCAAATCTCAGTCATAATACTTCCTTTCTTCCTTTCATTGTTCATTCATTTACATGTCGTATTCCTTAAATCACATTATCAAGAAATGCCTTTGGGGATGCTGAAAAGTCAAATGATACATAAAGGGGCAGTCAAATGATAGTGAGACAGTTTGAAAAAAATTGAGTAAACTGTTTATTATTTCAAAGATAACCACTAAACCTGTTAATACATTCATCCCATTGTGAGACAAGATGGTCTGTGTGTTCATGGAAAAACATTTGTGGTTGCCTATGAAACCATGATTGTAAGCAGGCATGCACCTCTTCATCCGAAGCAAACTGCTGATGGACTGTATGGAGGATGTGTGACGGTTTCCCAGCCAAACTTTTGTAGCCTAGTTGAAACCACCTTGGCAGCATGTGGACCTGTTCACATCATCTACTCATTAAGATGTATTATCTTATGTTAAAAGTTTAACACAATAAGACAAGTATTACAGTTAAAAACTGTGTATTTGTCTTGGGGCAGCATAACTGATGGTGTGCAGATACCTAGACTTTATTCATCCAGTATTTGAGAATGGGAGCACTTAGCAACTTCAACAGACTAAACTCTGTCCGAACACACCTTAGAAGGCCCAGCAGTACCACCTGGCCGCTGTGTCATCCTCAGCCCACAGGTGTCACGGCATGTGAATATGGAGGGGCATGTGGTCAGCACAGTGCTCTCCTGGCTGTATGTCAGTTTATGAGACCGGAGCCACTACTTCTCAATCAAATAGCTCCTCAGTTTGCCTCACAAGGTCTGTGTGCAACCCGCTTGCCATCATCGCTTGGCAGATCGGATGGTCACCCATCCAAGTGCTAGCCCAACCTGACAGCACTTAACTTCGGTGATATGATGGGAACCGATGTTACCACTGTGGTAAGGCCATTGGCTCAACTTCAACAAACTATACACATAATTTCAAATCTTTATGAAATTTTTTCTCAGTGACACCCCTACAAAATGATGAAAGGAAAAAAGTTTATTGCTGGTTACATTTTCACTGGCATGCAATAAAACTTCAGCATCAGGCCTGATATTTTAATTTATTACTTCTTCACTACCAACTCTGTTCACAACACAGTTCGCACACAATATTCACATACACCACTGAACACACCTGCAAAATTACATCATTATATGACGTAGTTCAGGAGATGTGATATCATCATAGACATTTAAATGCATGAAAAACTACCCTCTGCTTAAAATGGTGCACAGTAAATCTTCAACATCAGGCATGAATTTTTAATTTTTTATTCCTTTACTACTAAACCTGTTCTCAATACACTTTGCAGACAATACTTGCATAATATCACTGAATATTGTACAACACGTAGTTCAGGAGGTATGGCATCATAAAGATTGAGATGCATGAAAAACTAGCTTTTGCTTAAAATTATGTGCAATTTTGTCATATTATATTCATCCAGTGTTCCACATTGAGACCACTTAGTAATTTACAACAAACTTTAAGCATAATTTCAAAATTTTTCTGAATCTCTTCCCGTTTACGTGCTTAACTTCAAATATTTAACACATTAACTCATTTGTAAAGTAATCAGACATTTGAAGCTGTTTTATACATGGGAATTCTATTCTTTAAGTTTACTCGTGGTTGCTAAAATTTGAAATTGACAACAGTGCGAGTTTTTGTGCAAGTGTAAGAGTATATAGAAAGGATAGGTTAATAGAAAATTGAAGGGGAGGAGGTTAGTGTTTAATGTCCCATTGACAATGATGTCATTAGAGATGGAGCACAAGCTCAGCTGGTCACTGTGGCCGAGTGGTTCTAAGCGCTTCAGTCCGGAACTGTGTGCCTGCTACGGTTGCAGGTTTGAATCCTGCCTCGGGCATGGATGCGTGTGATGTTCTTAGGTTAGTTAGGTTTAAGTAGTTTTAAGTCTAGGGGACTGATGACCTCAGATGTTAAGTCCCATAGTGCTTAGAGCCATTTTAGCCATTTGCACAAGCTCAGAATAGGGAGAAACAGAGAAGGAAATCAGCCATGTCCTTTCAAAGGAACCATCCCGGCATTTGCCTGAAACGATTTAGGGAAATCAGTGGAAACCTAAATCAGGATGACCGGACCTGGGTTTGAACCATCGTCCATCTGGATGCAAGACCAGTGTGAAAGAAAAAAGAAGTTGGTGTCTTGTCACAGTAGACAACAAACTCAAATCCATTGGTATAGAAAAAGCTGCATTTGAGATTGTTTCAGCAAGACTCAGAAATAAGGCTAAGCATAAATTTGTAATTGGAGCTTGCTATTGACCACCAGACTCACCACCAAATGCAATGGTATAGATTAGAGAAAACCTCAGCTTTATAGCATGGGTGTTCCCCAGTCATGCTGCCTTCGTTGAAGGAGACTTTAATCATCCAAAAGTCAATTGGAAAAATTACTGTCTTGTAAGAGATTGGCATGACAAAGCATCAGACTTTGAGAATGTCTATATTGAAATTGGAATCAGTGATGATGAAGCAGTTGCAGCACCTGTGATAAATCAAGTACAAAAGGTAGCTAAAACAAGTAAGTGCATTAAAATGTTTAGTAATCTGGATAAAGAAACAATCATGTCACATCTCAAAAAGGAACTCAAAACATTTACCCCTGTGATGGAACATGTAGAAAAACTATGACTTCAGATGAACTTCTCACTGTGCAGCAAATTGTGCACTGATGTGAAATTTTCTGGCACATTAAAATTGTGTGGTGGACCAGGACCCAAAACCAGGACCTTTGCCTTTCATGGGAAAGTGCTCTATGACTCATCTAGTGAAGCATAACTCATGACCCTCCCCGACAGCTTTATTTCCACCTCCTACCGCACGAGTTCCGAGTAATGGTCTGACACACACAGTTTTAATCTGCCAGTAGATTTCAACATTACCTCAGTTTAAAAGAATAGGTTGCAATGCATTGGATAGATATGTACCTAAAAAAGGAGAGTTCATTATGGAATTGATCCTCAATGGTATATGGCATTTAAAAAAAAAAAAAAAAAAAAAAACCTTCTAAAGAAACAGCAAGTACAGCATAATAGGTTCTCTCACAAAACTAATGAAATTCCGGTCTTAAGTAAAGAGCAGCACCAAAGTTAGTGTCAAGACATTCATGAATGTGATTGGTAATGACAATGAGGAAGATAGAGAAGTACAGCTCTAGTTTGCCTCTGAGCACTATGGGACTCAACTGCTGAGGTCATTAGTCCCCTAGAACTTAGAACTAGTTAAACCTAACTAACCTAAGGACATCACAAACATCCATGCCTGAGGCAGGATTCGAACCTGCGACCGTGGCAGCCTTGTGGTTCCAGACTGCAGCGCCTTTAACCACACGGCCACTTTGGCCGGCCCAGCTCTAGTTTAATTCTCATATCATTGCAACAATGAGTGATACAGAAAGTGTCAATGGTGTTGAGAAACAAGTAAAATCATTAAAATTAAAAAAGGCTCCAGGACCAATAGAAATCCTGCCACATTCTATAAATAATTTAAAGATAGATTAGCTCCCCTTTTAATCATAATTTGCCCCAGACTCCTTGACCCAAAAACTTGCCCAGTGATTGGAAGCACAAGTCACACATGTCTACAAGAAAGATCACAGAAGTGATCTACAAAACTATTGCTCTATCTCATTGATGTCTATCTCTTGTATGACCTAGAACATATTTTAAGCTTAAATATAATCAGGTACTTTGAAAAGAATACCCTACTCCATGCCAACAAGCATGGATTCAGAAATTATCGATCATGCAAAACGCAGCTTACACTTTTCTCACAGGATGTCCTGAATACCACGGATCAAGGCAATGAAGAGGATGCAGTATTTCTAGATTTCAATGAAGCATTTGACTTGGAACTACTCCAGAGATCATTAACAAAAGTGTGATTGTATGGTATATCAAACAGAATTTGATTGGACTGAGAATTTCTTTGTAGAGTGGATGTGAAGCCCTTATTTCAATAGTGGTACAACTCCAGATTTTACAAAAATAGAGGTAACCAAAATGGAGTTAACCACACTTTCATGTTCATACGAGTCCCTTGTAACTTATTTTAGAAGTGAGATGCCTTCAAGTTCATTTGTCTGCCAACAGAATGCACCACAATGCACACAAGTCAGTGAGACTATGCAGGACATTGTTTTAGTAGTGATTCAGATTCACGTTCTTCATAATGTTCTGATGAGGTAAATGTGACAGCATTAATATTACATGTAGAAAGAAATGGTAATCCCTTGTAATGAGCAATGGACTTCAATATTTCAGGTATTTCAATTACAGAATTGTCATAATTTATGTTTAACTTCAGACGTTGAAATGACTTAAATTGTAGGTCTACCACTATTGAAATAAGGCCTTCATGTTGCATGTTATCTCAGATGGAGAGTCATCAACAGCGGTAGAGGCAACTTTAGACGTGCCCCAGAGAAATGTGTTGATACCTTTGTTGTTCATATTGTTTGTTAATGACCTTACAGGCAATATTACCAGTGATCTCAGATTTTTGCAGATGATGTCATTATCCATAATGAAATATTATCTGAAAAATTCTGCGCAAACATTCAGTTATATCTTGATAAGATTTAAAAGTGAGTTGGTAACTTGCTTTAAATGTTCAGGAAAGTAAAAGTTTGGACGTCACAGTTTGAAACAGTTGATTCCGACGAACACTTGAGTTTAAGAATTTGTGAAGATATGGAACAGAATGATCACATAAGTAAAGCAGATGGCAGGCTTTGATTCATGATGAGGATACTGTGAAAATAACAGTCAGTCTACAAAGGAGGCTTGGGACTAAGAGGGACACTGAACATATACAAAGAAATGCAAATCAAATTGCCATAATTCTTTTCTCATGGGAAATTTTCAAGGAAAAGTTGAAAAACCTGAATTGGCAGACATTTGAAGATAGACACCAACTTTCTGCAAAAGCCTGCTACAATATTAATTCTTCATGCCCTATATATAACAGACAAATTACAGCACTAAAGGAGGCATTTAAGCAGTCTTTCTTCCCATATGCCATATCCTAACATTTGGTATCATGAATGAGATTTTCACTCTGCAGCGGAGTGTGCGCTGATATGAATCTTCCTAGCAGATTAAAACTGTGTGACCGACCGAGACTCGAACTCGGGACCTTTGCCTTTCGCGGGCAAGTGCTCTACCAACTGAGCTACCGAAGCACGACTCACGGCCTGTACTCACAGCTTTACTTCTGCCAGTATCTCGTCTCCTACCTTCCAAAATTTACATAAGCTCTCCTGCTAGGTTCGCAGGAGAGCTTCTGTAAAGTTTGGAAGGTAGAAGTAAAGCTGTGAGTACCGGACGTGAGTCGTGCTTCGGTAGCTCAGATGGTAGAGCACTTGCCCGCGAAAGGCAAAGGTCCCGAGTTCGAGTCTCGGTTGGGCACACAGTTTTAATCTGCCAGGAAGTTTCATGTGGTATCACGTTAAGAAGTACCATCCGCCATATCCTTCACAGTTGTTTGCAGACTACGTCTGTAGAAATAGATTCAGTAGGAAAAGAGTATCATTACATTGACTGTTTAACAGTGCCTTACCCATCACTTTCAGTTGCGATACCATATATACAATTAAAAATGATGTGAGACCTGAGTGTCTCCTGGCGTATAGAACTTTCAAATGACTTCTGGGAATTCAGCCAGGTAACACTTTCAGCGACTGCTGATATATCGGCGGGAGAACATCCTACCACTTTCAAGGCAAACTGCAATGGACAGGCGACGTGCATGCACATTTAAAACCTCGGTTCTCGGACTGATGCAGGAAAGATAACACACACACTAAACACTAGTGTCACCAAAGATGACCAAAGTCAGAGATATCGATAGACTACAAACTCGCAGGTGAGGTAGCATTGACTCTATCCCTCTGTTTTTTGACAAGGGAGAGAGCTGGATTCCAAACAGAGTCCAAACAAAAACCTCCATCCCTGTTAACAAGGTTGCTCACTAATTTAATCTCAACTGCCTCCTTAATAACACCATCCCAATAGCTGGACGTGCTTGCCAATATCTCGGTGTTATTATGTAACATGGGGTGACCAGTATCCAACCAATGTTCGGCAATAGCAGATCTACTTACTTGCTGTAATCGTGTGTGCCATTTATGCTCAGTACATTGGTCCTCCACGGTCCTGATAATTTGACCAATATATGCCATGCTGCAGCTACAAGGAATGCGATATAAACCCACCTTACGCAGATCAAGATAATCCTTAACAGAACTCAAAAGCACTCTAATTTTAGATGGAGGTTGGAAAACACATTTCACATCGTGTTTCCATAAAATACTACTGATCTTGTTGGAAGTGCTTCCTATGTAAGGCAAAAAGACGGTGGAGTTAGGTGTCGACTCAGAATTATTATCAATCACCCGATGTGTAGTTGGTTGATAGCGCAACGCATGTTCAGTCTGTCTATCACTATAAAAATTTTGATGAAACTTAACTTCAAGATGGGACAGCTCAGCTGGCAAAGTCTCAGCATCAGAAACGACATGTGCCCCGTGTACCAAGATACGAAGTACCCCTTCACGCTGAGCCAGATGGTGACAACTATTAGCCTGCAAGTACAAGTTGGTGTGAGTACATTTCCTGTAGACTGCATGTCCCAATGATCCATCATTCTTCCTCCTAACCAACACGTCAAGAAAGGGTAGGCAACCATCCTCTTCCACCTCCATTGTAAAATGAATGTTCGGGTGGATCGAGTTCACATGTTCTAGAAAGGCATTCAAATTCTCCCTACCATGAGGCCAAACAACTAAGGTATCGTCAACATATCTAAAGAAACAGGTGGGTTTCAGAGGCGCAGACTCCAATGCATGTTCCTCGAAGTCTTCCATAAACAAATTTGTGATGACAGGAGACAATGGACTACCCATTGCAACTCCATCTGTCTGCTCGTAATACTGGTCATTGAATAAAAAGTAAGTGGACGTCAACACATGCCAAAAGAGATTAGTTAATTGGTTCAAATGGCTCTGAGCACTATGGGACTTAACTTCTGAGGTCATCAGTCCCCTAGAACTTAGAACTACTTAAACCTTACTAACCTAAGGACATCTAACACATCCATGCCCGAGGCAGGATTCGAACCTGTGACCGTAGCGGTCACGCAGTTCCGGACTGTAGTGCCTAGAACCGCTCAGCCACCCCGGCCAGGCTTAGTTAATTAAGCACCAAACCTAGCCTCAATTAACACAATGAATCAGATAGAGGAACACAAGTAAAGGGAGAGACCACATCAAAACCCACTAAAGTATCAGAGTCATTCAACCACAGTCCCTCCAAATGACTTAAAAAATCAGCTGAGTTCTTGATATGATGTTCACACCGACCCACTTGTGCACACAATGGAGAAACAGAGACGCAAGATGCTCGGCTACATGATATGTCGGAGTACTGATATTACTCACTATAGGACGGAAAGGAACCCCTTCCTTGTGAACCTTCGGAAGGCCATATAACCTAGGGGGAACAGCACTGTAGGTGTTAAGGCTCTTGATAGTGTCCTGTGACAAACCGCTTTTCTTCAGGAGGCTGTTTGTCTTTCTATCAACACTTTTTGTGGGGTCAGCATCGATTCTGCGATACACTGAATCAGATAGTAAACATTGCATCTTTTGTACATAATCCTGTTTATTTAAAACAATGGTGGCATTGCCCTTGTCCACAGGTAAAATAACAATATCAGGATCAACTCTGAGAGAGCGTAAAGCAGCCCTCTATTCTGCTGTTACATTACTCTTGGGTAGACGAGCCCTAGTCAACACGTGGCAGCCTCTCTGCTAACCTCCTCTGCAGTGTCAGGAGGTAATTTGCAAACTGCCTGTTCAGTTGAACTAATAAAATCAACTACTGGCAAACTCTTCGAGTGGGTGCAAAATTTAAACCCTTCCCAAGCACAGATAAGGTTGCGTCGTCAAAAGATTTCCCTGTGAGATTTATCACAGAACGTCGAGATATAACATCAGACTCTGCGCGATGAAAACATTCAAAGTTTGCCAAATGCTGGGCAGTAATGGGATTGCTTGGACAGTGCCTCTGTTGCTTGGAAAGGGTTTAAATTTTGCACCCAATCTGAGGAGTTTGCCGGCAGTTGATTTTATTAGTAAACTACCTCCTGATGCTGCAGAGTAGGTTAGGAGGGAGGCATTCTATGTGTTGACTAGGGCTCGTCCAAGAGTAATGTAACAGCAGAAGAGAGGGCTGCTGTACGCTCTCTCAGAGTTGATCCTGATATTGTTATTTTACCTGCAGGCAAGGGCAATGCCACCATTGTTTTAAATAAACAGGATTATGTACAAAAGATGCAAAGCTTACTATCTGATTCAGCATATCGCAGAATCGATGCTGACCCCACAAAAAGTGTTGAAAGAAAGACCAACAGCCTCCTGAAGAAAAGTGCTTTGTCGCAGGACTCTATCAAGAGTCTTAACACATATACTGCTGTTCCCCCTAGGTCATATGGCCTTCCGAAGGTTCACAAGGAAGGGGCTCCTTTCCGTCTTGTAGTGAGTAACATCGGTGCTCTGACATATTGTGTAGCCAAGCATCTTGCTTCTCTGTTGTGTCCACAAGTAGGTCGGTGTGAACATCATATCAGGAACTCAGCTGATTTTTTACGTCGTTTGGATGGACTGCGGTTGAATGACTCTGATATTTTAGTGAGTTTCGATTTGGTCTCTCTCTTCACTCGTGTTCCTCTGTCTGATTCATTGCAGTTAATTGAGGCTAGGTGTGGTGCTGAATTAACTAATCTCTTTCGGCATGTGTTGACATCCACTTACGTTTTATTCAATGACCACTATTACAAGCAGACAGATGGAGTTGCGATGGGTAGTCGGATGTCTCCTGTGATGACCACAAATTTGTTTGTGGAAGACTTTGAGAAATGTGCATTGGAGTTGGTGCCTCTGAAACCCTCCTGTTTCTTTAGATATTTTGATGATACCTTCGTTGTTTGGCGTCACAGTAGGGAGAATTTGAATGTCTTTCTAGAACATCTGAACTTGATCCACCCGAACATTCGTTTTACGATGGAGGTGGAAGGGGATGGTTGCCTTCCTTTCTTGACATGTTGGTTAGGAGGAAGGATGATGGATCATTGGAACATGCAGTCTACAGGAAATGCACTCACACTAACTTGTACTTACAGGCTAATAGTTGTCACCATCCGGCTCAGCGTGAAGGGGTACTTCGTACCTTGGTACACATGGCACATGTCGTTTCCGATGCTGAGACTTTGCCAGCTGAGCTGTCTCATCTTGAAGTTACATTTTGTCAAAATGGTTATAGCGATAGACAGACTGAACGTGCGTTGCGCTATCGACTTACTGTACATCGGGTGATTGATGATAATTCTGAGTCGACACCTAAGTCTACTGCCTTTTGCCTTACATAGGAAGCACTTCCAACAAGATCAGTCATGAAACTTCCTGGCACATTAAAACTGTGTGCCCGACCGAGACTCGAACTCGGGACCTTTGCCTTTCGCAGGCAAGTGCTCTACCATCTGAGCTACCGAAGCACGACTCACGCCCGGTCCTCACAGCTTTATTTCTGCCAGTATCTCGTCTCCTACCTTCCAAACTTTACAGAAGCTCTCCTGCGAACCTTGCAGAACTAGCACTCCTGAAAGAAAGGATATTGAAGAGACATGGCTTAGCCACAGCCTGGGGGATGTTTCCAGAATGAGATTTTCACTCTGCAGTGGAGTGTGCACTGATATGAAACTTCCTGGCAGATTAAAACTGTGTGCCCAACCGAGACTTGAAGGTAGGAGACGAGATACTGGCAGAAGTAAAGCTGTGAGGACCGGGCGTGAGTCGTGCTTCGGTAGCTCAGATGGTAGAGCACTTGCCCGCGAAAGGCAAAGGTCCCGAGTTCGAGTCTCGGTCGGGCACACAGTTTTAATCTGCCAGGAACTTTCATATCAGCGCACACTCCGCTGCAGAGTGAAAATCTCATTCAAGATCAGTCGTATTTTACAGAAATATTATGTGAAATGTGTTTTCCAACCTCCATCTAAAATTAGAGTGCTTTTGAGTTCTGTTAAGGATGATATTGGTCTGCGTAAGGTGGGTGTATATCGCATTCCTTGTAGCTGCAGCATGGCATATATTGGTCAAACTATCAGGACCGTAGAGGACCGATGTACTGAGCATAAATGGCACACACGATTACAGCGGGCAAGTAGATCTGCTATTGCCGAACATTGGTTGGATACTGGTCACCCCATGTTATATAATAACACCGAGATATTGGCATGCACGTCCAACTATTGGGACAGTGTTATTAAGGAGGCAGTTGAAATTAAATTAGTGAGCAACCTCATTAACAGCGATGGAGGCTATTGTTTAGACTCTGTTTGGAATCCGGCTCGTTCCCTTGTCAAAAAACAGAGGGGCAGAGTCAATGATACCTCACCTGCGAGTCCGTAGTCTATCGATATCTCTGACTTTGGTCATCTTTGGTGACACTAGTGTTCAGTGTGTGTGTTTTCTTTCCTGCATCAGTTCTATAACAGAAGTTTCAAATGTGCATGTACGTCACCTGTCCGTTGCAGTTTGCCTTGAAAATGGCGGGGTGTTCTCCCGTCGAAATATCGGCGGTCACACTGAAAGTGTTACCTGGCTGAATTCCTGGAAGTTATTTGAAAATTAAAAACGATTTTAGATGCATCCATAACTGTTAATAAAATCATACCTAGTAGAGAGCAAGCTGATGGTAATATTAAGGCATAATTATACAAAATAACATGTTGTTGGAAGTGACAAACAGTTTCCCAATAAATGAATGATTAAGCATGAACTACCAAGGGCCTATTTTTCTTATTCTTGCTGATGATATACATTGATGAGCCAAAACCCTATGACCACCTGCTTGATAACATTTTGGGCCATCTTTGGAATGCAATGCAGCAGCAATTGTGTGTGTCATGGATTTGACAAGTTCTTGGAATGTTTCTTGAGGTATAGCCAGATGTCTAGGCACAGGTCACACAGTAAGTTCTTGGAATGTTTCTTGAGGTATAGCCAGATGTCTAGGCACAGGTCACACAGTTCCTATAAATTGCAGGCTTATGGTTTGTAGCAGCAGGGCTGGTGCCCAGTAGCATTCCAAAAGTGTTCCATCATGCTCAGATCAAGCTAATTTTGTGCTCGAGACATCAATGTGAGTTCACTATCAAACTCCTTGAAACCCTCTATCAGATCATGGCCATGGGACATGAACAGTTATCTGTCTGCTATCATCATCAGAGAAAGACATCAAGAATGAAGAAATTCAGGTGGTCCAGAGACAAATTCACGTAGTCTGCAGCTTATTATGACAGGTGCTCAGGTGGATGTCCCCCAGAATCTCTGGCACAGTGCATGTCTTGAGCACATCTGAATGACTAAATTTTGAGACACAACCATACTGCATATCAAGATATAACCATCGACCAGATGCAACAAAAATCATGACTCAATCGACCAGGTGACACATTTAGAGTATGGTCCAAGCAGCCATTCACCTGAATGATGGTGTATTAGGGTGTGACCTTCAGTCTATCTGGTATAAAATGAAACTTGATTTATCCAATCAAATGACACATTTCCATTGATCAACAGTTCAGTCTTGATGATCTTGTACCCAATGTAATTGTAACTGACAATGCTGTTGGGTCAGCATGGGAAAATGTAGATGACCTCTGCAGCAGAGCCCCATGTTCCAACAATGTCTACTTAATTGTGTGCTTCAAAACACCTGAGCCTACACCAGCCATAGATTGCCACATAGCCTGCTTTAGAGTAGACAAATCTCCAACTTAACACTTTCTGTGATGATGCTCGGATGACTGCCGCCTTGTTGTGTACTTGTGGTTTCACTGTCCCTCAAACACTTCTTGCAGTTGCTCACAGTAGCACTTCACAAACAACTGACCAACTTATCACTCCCAGGCACCAGACCTAATAACTTACCCTTAGTCAAAGTTGCTGACATCAGTGGAGTTCCGCATTTGCTGGCTGTATCATCGCTAGAATGATTTCTCATTCACCTGTGCTCTACTTACATACTTTCCATACTGTGTCACATGCTCTCAACACCACCAGATGACATTCAAATTCATGTAGGCAGTGGTCATAATGTTTTGGCTTACCAATGTGTATTGCACAATATATATGTGGATTTGTAGTTCCTTAAAACGATTTCTGCGTGTGGTTATAAGGTGGACTCTGCTAGTGATTCTTACAACTTGTTCCTGTCCATATAGCAGTTTGCTAGTCAGTGGCTGATTTCCCCAATAGAAGAGAGAGAGAGAGAGAGAGAGAGAGAGAGAGAGAGAGAGAGAGAGAGAGAGAGAGAGAGAACTGCTGGCAAAGAGGTGGGAGCATTTCCAGACATCATATTTGTGTCAAGTTACAGCTGCAGATAGAATGTCCTGATAACTAGTTTACTAAATAAGGCAATAGTAAGCAAAAGATAACTGTGCTGAGGTACCTACTCAACAGGAACATGATGCAATGGTGTTCCTCACAGAGTACAACCAGTATCCTCCACCAAAATTTAAGCATATTATCATTAGTGATTATGTGGTGTTATCCCAGAAACAGATACAGCTTGGGAAACACATGAATCTTCCTGTTTTTGTACATATTGGATTATTCTAAAAATATTATGAAAAGGAAAGTTACTACTCACCTTATAGTGGAGATGCTGAGTCGCAGATAGGCACAACAAAAAGACTGTCACATATAAAGCTTCCGGCGAGTAAGGCCTTACTGGTTGAAAGCTTTATTTGTGACTATCTTTTAGTTGTGCCTTTCTGCAACTCACCATCTCTGCTATATGGTGAGAAGTAACTTTCCTTTTCTTAATATCCATCCTGGATTTACCACTGGATTATTCTACATAACTGAGCACTCATCATCATAATGTAAAAGAGGGTGCCAGAGTGAAGATTGAAATGTATGGAATCTGATAGCTCATAACAAAGTATGTTAGCAAAGGAAACTGATGTCATATAAGTATATTTAAAACTTGAATAAAATAGGGCAGGATAAGAAAATGTAGCATTAATGACAAAAGGAAATTGGTGTTGTTAATATTGTATATGGTACCAAGTTTATTTTTGCAAAATTTCTGAAAAGGTTTAATGGTAAGAATAATTCTTAGCTTATTCGTTTTTCTGACACTTCTGTTCCAGGTGGAGTATCCTCATCGCGAAATGACATTCGAGAGTCGTAAGTAGTTCAAATCGTAATTCTACTTAGCATAAAGTAATAAGTCAGAATATATAATCTAGCAAATATACATTTTAAATTCATTATTTAACTACTTCCAGAAATACTAATGTTGATTTCGTACTGAGAGATCATATATCATCAGTCCCATTCAAAGTGAAAGAATAAATATTGAATGAATCACACTGGAAATAATCATAACTCTTTAGAGTTCACTGTTTCTCACTGAAAATCCCAATGGGATTTGAAAATCGTATAAATTTCCTACTATTTATTAATTCAATTTGTAACATTTTGTGCAGAGGGTGAAGTGCAAGAACGATCACAACATTGCAGAAATAGCAAGAAGTGATACCAGATAACAGGAGTGTAGAGGAGGAGCATCAAGACAGTTTGAGAATCCAGTTAGATGCATTAGAATAAGGCATATGGTAACACATTAAAAGATGAAAACCATTGTAGCTGCATTATGTGGAAGTTTGGAGACAAAATAATGTTATGATGGGGAAAAAGAGTAAGCAAAATTGGAAAGATTCAAGATCAGGAAGAATGTTGTGACTGTGTGATGAATGAAAATTAAAAAAAAATAATTTAATAGATGAGAAGCAACATGAGATTAAGACTGCTGATTTTAGATTTCAGTTCAATTAAAGATACTATCAAGACTTTGAAGAATGTCAAAATGTAATCTATGTCTTCAGAGATTACACAGTTAGTGTTTAGGTGACATGTCTTGTGATCTTTGAGTAATGTAAGATCTTCACAATCACAGAGATGAGAAAGACTTTTAATTATCATTTCGTGTAGAAATTAAGTCAGTAATTCCAACATATACACATCTCATGTCTTTTGATCTACTCATCAACTCATTGAACATAGACTCTACTGAGTGACGCACGTGGAACTTTACTGTCTTTTTGTGTTTCTCAAATATTACCACTCCTTGACCACTGCCATATTAATTTAATTCTCATGGTCATCAGTCTTCCCAATTGGTTTGATGTGCTTCACCACAGTTTCCTCTGTTATGCCAACCTCTTCAGCTCCGAGCAGCACCTACTCGCAATGCCTTTGTTTGTGTTGTACGTATTCTAATCTCCGTCATCGCTTACAATTTTCGCCCTCTATAGCATCCTGTAGTACAGAGGAAGTTATTCCCTGAGAACCTCCTCATTTCTGTACATTACTTTTCAAAAACTTTGATTCTCTTTTTTTCTGGTTTTTGCTTAGTCCATGATTCAGTTCCATACAGTGCTGTTCTCCACACATCCTCATACATTTATTTCTCCACATAAGGCCTATGTTTGATACATATATTCAAGGACATACCCAATGAAGGGCAGGGGAAGATAGCTTCACCCCCACCGCTTCTATAAAAAAGCCGGTGTGAACCTAATTTTCATCTTGCCCCACCAGACAGAGAGATGTATTAATTCAATATCAGTTTGAAGAAAGTTAAAACATGTAACAAATACTGACCAGTAGCAAGTGTTCTCAGAGCCATTTGGCCATTTTCAATGAAATTACAAAAATTATATTTGCTTCATTCACTGCAAAACTAATAGAGGACCCCCTCCCCCCAAATCTCAGGTCCTGGGTACATGCTTACTAGTAAACTCCTTTTTGTTATGAATTCTCTCCTTGCCTAAGCTAGTGCACTCGATATTCCATTTCATTCATCTTTTATCAATTATTTTGCTTCTGTGGTAGCAGAATTCCTCCACTTTTGTCTACTATGATCGTCAGTTAAGATGCTAAGTTTGTTGTTAATCTCATTTTTGTTTGTCCTTAATACTTTTGTCTCTCTTTGATATACTCTCAGTTGATATTCTATGCTCAGTAGGCAATTCATGCCATTGAACAGGTCCTCTATTATCTCATCTTCATGGAAGACACAGCAATGTCATGACCAAATCTTATCACTGATATTCATTCACCCTGAATTTTAATATGATCATACGAAAATAATGTGTCTGCTATGGTTTGATAGGTGATCCAAATAAATAATCATTTGTATACTTTAATGTACAGAATTAACATTTATTCTCCCATGTAAGAATACAAGAAATTTCAACAAAACAATGCAACAAAAAGCCCAGACCAGAACTTACAAGAGAACAACAGATATAAAAATGAGTGCCAGAGACGTCAGGTGTAAGCATCGCTGATCTCACAACACCCAAGCACAAAAATTCTTCACAGCCAAACTGTCTTATGATTCTGATAGAATACATTTTTTTTAAATATGGAAACTACGTTAATCTACAACATCATATTTTAATTGACATCATGTCACTACTGGCTTATTGTCTAATTTCTACATTCTGTATTTTACCATGTAAACCATATCCATTCTTCACAAACATTTTTGCCAGGACCTTATAGTCATCTGTGCTGCATGTCCACTTGAAAAAAAAAAAAAAAAAAAAAAAAGAAGCTGTGAAAGAGAGAAACTTGGCATGAATTCAAAACAGGTGATTGTAAAAGTTAGTTTGTGAAGGAAAAGGGAAACCTCTTCCATGACATTTCAGATGAACTGCCAGATGTCAGTAATTTGCTGCTACAATATTTTGACATAAAGTCTTCTGGCCAACTTCAAGAGTATACACCTGAAATGGCCAGAAGATTCTGCCTTGAAATGTCATGGTAATAAGTTACTGATATCAGGCAGTTCACCTAAAATTTCACATAACTGTCTGTACACTGAAAAAGTTCTAAATTTCACAAGTGTAACCCAATTTGATAGTAATTAAACAAATAAAGCAAAGAAACCACAATTGAAACTTAGGTTCTTTCATAGTTATTTAATCATTCCCCATGTTCTTCAGATCCCATCATGAAGAAGAATGACCTGGATTGTGGAACTAGTCAAGTTATGCAGAAACGGAGGGAAAGCAACCATTTCACATTGATTCTGTACGCTGATGCTCAGCTGTTATGCTGATATTTAAGCCTAAGCATTGAAAGCAGTCAGATTAACAGTTGTACAAAATGTGCAAGAATTTATTTCAGAATCAGATTTGACTTTAAAGGTCTTAATATCAGTAAAGCTCAACTAAAACAGTTTCTCAGTATCTTTTTCTCCAAGCCCTCATCAGTTTACATCTGCGCTATCATATTCCATGTCTGCACCATATGTATTTTCTCCATTGTGCCTCTGTCACAGCACATTGCAAGCACATTTTTGTTTTCTCCTTTGCTTGTATCACAAAAGGACTGAAGGCTGATGCTTACCTTGCATTTGACTTGTTTCGGATCCACTAGATGCTCAATGTTGTTGTGTAAAGTGATTAGTGATAAACTTTCACTCAAAGAGATAAACTTTCACCCAAACAATAGCTATGCCATAATATATGCCTTGATATTTCATGACAATATTTCGATATAATTAGCAATAATATGTTTCATGTTAAGTACTGTGACAGCTTAGCTAACACAATTAACATCTGAGCTAAATGTTCTTAATTTTGGGACTTAATGATTTTTTTTATTCTTTTCTATTGCAATTTGTAACATAAATGTGACTGCATGCAGCATAATAATAATTTAGAATCATCATATGAATGGCTTGAGCTTTAATAAGCAGTTCACTTCAACTTGTCATTGTGTTTCCATATACCAGAAATATAGGACCTATGAGCAAAAATGATGCTAGTCTGCATTTTAAAACTTTTGGTCAGATAATTTATTGAAAGTATCTGTTGTTGAATCTATTTTTATGCTGATTCTAGATATAACTACTGTTTTGTGTATCATGTCAGGTTTTTATACAAAATAAGAAGTAATATTTTGACTATTTTTCTGACCCCGTAAATGTATTCTAACACCATTTCAAACAAGGTGAGTTTTTAATCAAAATACATTTAAAAAACAAAATAGATTTAAAAAATACTCCTCAAAACTCCCCTAATTTGTTTTCGACTGCCTTGTATGAAAACAAGAAGTGAACAGTGTTCCATTAATTTTTAAACTTTCTCTTCTTTGATTTCCTTGCACATCTTTGTATATAATGACTGTCCCTCTTCAACATCCAACAATAGTCGACCATCATAGCTGCTCTCCAGTGGCGCTAGTATGTCCTCTCCATCTCCTTAATATCTTGTTGAAAACGTTCACTCTGATCTTCAATACAACACCCCAAAACCCCAAATTTTCCAGAAAGCAGTCGATATGTGAGATTAGAAAGTGGACTTTCACACTCATGTTATAACCATCTTCTTGAAATTTTGCACCTTTTTTCAACAATGGCCTTTTAGGTAAGATCTTCGTTATTCTACGGAAAGTTCTCAGTAACTGATCTGAAGGCGGTCAAGCACCTTTTTCTCTTTTCTTCATTGTCTTCTCAGAATCTTCATCCCTCATCAATTTATTTATTTGTAGACTAAAAAAATTCTAGCTTTGTTTTTTTCGTGTGGTGAAGGGAAATTTCTTGGAAAGGTACTTGAAGCAGGGTCCATCCTGTGGTGAAACCTTTACAAATTACTTCATTAAGTCCAATTTTATTTGTAGAGGTGGAAGAAAGACTTCTTTGTTCTACAAGCAGTTCATGCAGGATATTTTTAGTCATGGGCACAAAATTTCTCCACTCTGTCCAAACTCCCATACTCCAATGTATTTGCCTTAACTGACTGTCCCATTCGCATAGACAGCAGGGTATTTTTGTGAACCCAGCTTGTTGTTCTAATAGTATTCCATAACTTTGAAGTCACTGTGGATAAGACAAGTATGTTCCTAATAAGGGATACTCATTAAGAGTACCTTCATGTTCTCATATGTCGCTTTCATTTAAACTTAATGGGCCACAAGAATGAACCCATATGTGTTTCCATTATGCAGTAACGCAGCTTTCAGCCCTTGATTGATGAGTCTAGAAAAATCTCCACTGTGTATAATCATGTTCAATGCCATAGAGGAGCATTAATTCATTTATATTATTGCAGTAAATCAAGGACTCATTCAGTGAAAATAAATGAACTAACTCTTTCTCTCTATGTCTGTACAATGAGTTATGTGTTCCTTGTTCGAGAAGACTCTTACTTTTTAACTGGGAGCCAAATAGTTCTGCAGATTCCTTAGGCAACTTCAAATCTTGTACAAGAGCATTGAGTTCACTCTGAGAGAACAGTTATGGAGTGAAGTCATATTCAGACTGGTGGATATCAGTATTGCCTTCAGTAATTGCATCAGCTTTATTTTCTTCTTCATCTTTTGCCACGTTCTCTGCAGCAGCTGGAGGAAGAGGAGCAATCAGATTGTCTCCATGTGCAAATTGGCCGAATGGTTGAATCGATACTTGGATACACAATTTGTCTCTTATTTTTTGAACTGAACCCCTGAATAATAACTAAGCGGAAGTAACAGTCATTAAGGTGACTTTTAGGCTCTGCCTACACCACTGGAATCATCAATGACATGCGTGTTTTCTTTCCCTTTGTCCACAATCTTAACCTTTCTGCACAACAGCGGCAAACTGTCTCTGGTGCCCATCCCTTGTCCTGGTAATCAAGTTTCATTTTAAAATAAACATGGTAAGCTTTTCACACAAAGTCTGCTTAGCCTCTACATAATTCCCAGAAATGTAACAGAAAATGTTTAGGTTCTTTACACACTTGCCTGTTGACATTGTAGTAACTATCAACAGTAGGCGAAGTGTTGTATTAATATTGTCTTAAATATACAGAATAATCACATTATAGCACTGGTAATCCGAGCCTGTTAGATAAGCAGTGCTTTCGGCATCACACAATAACAATTAGCATCAACAGATATATAACAACGTAAGGATATACAGGGCCTTATTGAGAAGGTTCCCTCCAACAATATGCATAACCTACTGGCACAGCAATATATCACTGAAGTCCAATCGCAGAAAAACTGTACATGATAGCCAAAAACTGAAAACAGATTTGTAATCAGCATAAAAAGTTGAGGTAGTATCACATATTAGTTTTCAGTCATCTGATACCATGCAGACTAACGTAATAGTAGCTGATAATTTGAATTTGTCCTAACACTAACTGTTGAGTATTACTTTTGTTACTACTAACTGATAATTACTAATGAGTCTCTTGCATACCATTGCATGATAATCTTAATTTTGTTTTTGCATCTTGGGTGGCTTTCTATCAGGCAATAACCAGCAAAATAACCAGCTATACTAGAACATGGATTAATTTCCAACCATGTAAAGTGAATGAGCAGCATATGCATAAAGCAGCACATGCATTTGCATATAAAACCCACCAGCTTGCAATGAAGATGCATGTCTCAGTTTTGAAATATAGATAAGGAAATTGTTCATGTCAACACTCATATCTGAAATGCATTTGTTCCTGCTGGACACAGCTTTGTTGTTTGTGCTGATATTTTTTGCTCTTTATGTACAGCCACAAGAATTTTAAATATGTTTTGATCTTTGCAAGCTAAATTTTTAATAATAAACTTTTTTGCAATGTATAGCAAAAAACAATACATTTCACTCTTAATGCTTCACAGTCTAGTAAGTCTTTATGCATACTCTATGTCCATATTCTCAGCTTATAATTTCATGCCGGCTAATAAAGTGTTTATGTTATTTTTATTTTTTCAATGTTACTGTACATAATGCTGTTTTTCATCATGTCTCATTCACAAGCTTAATTACTGAAAATGAACATAATGTGCTTTGATGGTCAACAATGATTTGGAAAATAGGCTTACATATGGCAAAAGTATTTTAGAACATGCAGTTTTCTGGGCGGCTCTGCCAAAATTTAGCCTTTTCTTTGCTTAGTATCATTCAGTTATGGCTATTTTATCTCCTTAGGTCACTATATCTCTCTTTGTTGCTCCCTATTTGACAGTTTTGAGAAATAAGGGGCTCCTCCTTTCCTCCAAGTCACTCATTTAAAAAGATTATGGCTTAAGGCTCCTTGGGGTACCACATACATGACTGAGATTACCATTTTCTTTAAAGTAGTTATTTTCTTTGAAACCATTTTGGTGATGCAAAAGATGATATATATTATAAGGGGCAGTCAAATCAAAATGAGACAAATAAAAAAAAGTAAGTAAACTGTTTATTATTCCAAAAGTAATTGCCTTAAGTGTTAATACATTTATCCCACTGTGGGATAAGGTAGTCATTGCTTTCATGATAAAATGTTTAAGGTTGCCTATGGAACCGTGATTATACCCAAGAGTGCACCTGTAATTGTTTGAATCAAATTCATGGCTAGGTATGTCTTTCAACAGGGCTCCAAAAATATGGAAATTGCCTAGGGAGAGATCGGGACTGTATGGAGGATGTGTATGGCCTTCTCAGTGAAACTTCTGCAATGTAGTCAAAATAACCTTGGCAACTTGTGGGCAGGCATCTTGTTAGCATGTTGTTTCAGGTATGTTGCAGAAGTTTCACTGGGAAACCCTTACACATCCTCCATATAGTCACTATATCTTTCCATATGATTTCCGTATTTTTGGAGCCCCAAAGACAGAGATTTGCAGGCGTTGGTTTGCTTCAGACAAAGAGGTGCACGCCTGGGTACAATCAAGGTTCAGTAGGCAACTGCAAACAATTTTCCATGAAGGCACTGACCATCTTGTCTCAAAGTGGGATAAATGTATTAGCAGTTAAGGTTATTCCTTTTGAAATAATAAATGCTTTACCAGTACTTTCGAAATAATAAATGGTTTACTTACTTCTTTTCGTATCTACCTCATTTTCATTTGACTGCTTCTTATATATATTAAGTAGTGAAATAGAACTTTGAAACTGTGAGATCTGCATAGTGAAGGTTAATCTTTAAGGCAGATGTTGCTAATGATGGCCTCCTTTTTTCTAAAGGAAATGCTGCTCTCAGTTCCTGTTGCTGCTTATGTAAACACAATCACTGGAAATGAAAGTAGTTGGATTGGGAATGATGATGCTAATGAGTGTTGTATTGTTTTATTTTATTTTTATTTTTTCCTTATATTCCTGCAATATATATACATATGATATTTTAGTGGTGTAATGAAAGGTTGCTGGGTGACTTATGAGGTGAGGGGGTGAACTCTGCAATTTTAGGTCTAATGATATATTATTTTATTAACTACAGATTTTACACAAATTTAAATAGTTCTTATATAAACTGCATGTTTGACCATCAACCGCTTTTATTTTAAACCCAAATTTTGACCCATTTCAGTCAAGGACCATCTTCAAGGACAAGGTTTAAAATAGTTCAAGCCACAACATTACATACGTAATTACTTAAATAGTGTGTATGCATGTCACAAATATCAATACACGACACAAGACTTTCAGAAGCAAAGACATCTTCTCTTCAGTACTGCTCTATGTATATTTGTTATTAGTATGTTTGCTTCTAAAAGTCTTGTGTCGTATATTGATATTCATGACATGCTTACACATTATTTCAGTAATGACAAATGTAATGTTATGGCTTAAACCATTTTAACTGTTATCCATGAAGATGGTCCATGACTGAAACCAGTTGGTATTAGAGTTTAAAATAAAAGCAGTGGATGGTCAAACATGCATTTTATACATTACTTGCTGGCTGTTGATAATCACCTTCCAAAAATGTTTACATAGTTTTTGTGTAGTTACAAAGTAGAGGAATATGTTAGTTTTCACTGGGATTAGATGTACAGGGTGGTCTGAAACAACCTGAAAAGTTTGTAAAGGTGTTGCAGGAAAGGATATGCTGAGAAATAATTGTTCAGATAAATATTCAATATGGTGCTCCATTTCTGAGTTATTTAGCATTGAAGTTAGCCAGTCAGACAATAATGTGCACAAATTCCAGCAGCCTGCCAAAGACAGTGTTGCCAGACATTTTCTTCGTTTAGTTTCCTCAAACTGAACAAACATAATTTTTGCTCATCTAGGTTAAATTTATTGCTTCCAAAAAAGGCACATTTAAACTGCTAATACTCATTTGAAGAGGTGATAACTCACAGACCCACCCATGTCTGTGCATTACTTCATTTTAGCACACGCAAGTACTTGAATTTGCGTGCAGAATGACCTGGCTAACTTCAATGCTAAATAACTTGGAAATGGTGCAATGTATCAGATTTTTTTCTAAACAATTATTTCTCAACACAACCTCCCCTGCAACACCCTTACAAGCTTTTTAGACTCTTTCTGACCATCAGAAACACATTAAGGCTATGGAAATAAAACACTGTAATGTACAGAGCAACCCTAAAGTCTGTTAACATTTTAAAATGCACCAATTCATGGAATAAAGTAGGTAGAGAAGTAAAACTTGACTCAATGCCTGAAGTAAGATGGGGTTTTATTGAAACCAAAAATGAGATATGTTACAGAATCACATCATCCCCAGCCTGGCTGATAAACAACCACCAGATGATATGACTTTCATGCAGGATGCACTTCACCCCCTACTGCCATACATGTGAAAGATCTCTTGTACACATCATTTGTTGGGAATTGCGTGCTGAGTCGCCACTTCTGTCATATTTGGCTTCCCAGGCCCCTGACCTCAGTCCGCTTGATTATTGATTGTGGTGTTACCTGAAGTCACAAGTCTACTGTGATCCTCCAACTTCATTAGGGATGCTGAAAGACAACATTCAAAGACAATTTCTCATCACCATACCTACTAACATGCTGTACAGTGCTGTTCACAACATTGTCCCTCGACTGTAGGACTGTTGATGAGTGATAGCTGATATGTTGAGCATTTGTTATTAAGAACATATTCTTTCCTAAAAATCAATCGTAATGCTAACCATTGCTTTTGTATCGTATGGAGTGCCATCTGCCGGTCATTTCATGCCCATTTTCTTGTGTTCAGCAAAATCCCATGTCATGTCATGCATGTGTTCCAATTTTTACCTCTCTACCTACAATATTCCATGAAGTATTGAATTTTCAAATGTTAACAGACTTTCGGGTCACCCTGTACATAGAATCTGAAAGGTGCTGGTTGGAACAAAAACAATGGATGGAGTCACTGTAACCAGTCACCATATACTTATAGGTAAATCACTGGGCAGTCAACAGGCTGATAATCAATGCTGAAATCAATAAAATGTACTTAAGCAGAGGTGACAAATGACATGGCTGCTTTCACAGGTGGCCTTGATTCTGATGGATAGGGTATTATCCCTGTTGATTGGACTGGAACAGAATGTGCTGGGTGGTTGAATAAGGACTTGTCTTGCACATGGTACTTTCTCCTTTATATGATCCATGTGGCAAGGAGTTGGTGGTAGGTTTGGCATAATGGTGGCCAGGATATTTCATAGCATGAGTGGGCAGCAGAGCACCAGTTTGGAAGAGGTGGGAAAGATTTTAGAAAGGATATTCTTCAGTTCAGAGAATGATGAAAAGTAGTCAAAGCCTTTCTGAAACAAGTTAACCACATCTTTTGCCTGGATGGGATGAGTTGCAAATGAACTGTTGCCTGTTCTCCCTTAATTTCTTTCTAATAAAACATTTTAATTCCGACCCTCAAATCCAGGGCTGTATTATGTATTCTTGTCATCCAACGTTCCATCAGAATCATTCTCTAAAAGAATGAAGGAATGAAAATAAAATTTATCCTTTCATTCACCTGCAGGATAGCATCCTTCAGGATGAGGTCTATTGAATGTAAATTTTGAAGGCATTCATAACAACAGAACTGTGTGTTTTGGCAAGAGTTTTCTGCATGTTGGCTTTCATATTCAGCAGTTTTGTTTTTTCATTTAAAGTGACTTATAGACCTTTATATGACAACTGTATCTGCAGAATATGATTGCATAACAATTCAATATCTATTTCACTTCAGTTTTGGTTCATTTTCTATGAGTGGTGGTCTGGCAAAACAAGAGAGATATCTGTTTCTTTAAAGGAAACTCAATTTGAAGCTGCGAAAACCCTAAGGTGGTTATTTTGCTGGTTCACATTTACTGTCTCAGTGGTGGATGGATACTGTGATTTACTGTTCTTTTTTTCCAGAAAAAGTTTCTTGCCCAAAGGACAGAGTACTACTATGAATCAAGACTCTGAAGGGAATGGTACTAACATGTACTCTTCTACAACAAATAATGAAAGGGAAGCAAATGGACAGTGATTTTACACAAAGTGCACATGCTGTGAAAAGATTAAAGTGAATATTGGCTTAAGGAAATCAGAATTTTTTCTGAGGAGTTGATAATTAGGAACAGAAAAATTTTGATTAATTCAAAAACTAAAGTTAATATCTGTGTTAATATAACTGAAGATGGTTAAGTTTTAATTAAATTACATCTTAAATGGTAATAATCATCTTCATAACTGACAAAGTTTCACAGAGCTAGGGAATAGTCATAGCCCATTGAAATTACCAAAATTCAGTTCAAACAAAGACAAGATAATGCACAATCTTTCTGTTGGATCAGTGCTTATGTAAGTCGGATGACAGAACAGACTGGAGTTCCCCACTGTATGAGTAATGTTCGTGTAAACTGTGGTCTCAAACATTGAAAATGCAACCTCTGTAATGTGGTAGCTTTTAGATGATGATGTACGATTTGAATAAACAATACAGTGAAAGAAAGTGATTATTTAACTGTGTGAACTGGTTAATGATATTAACGCAACTTTTTTTCTATATTGTGTGTGTAACATTTAACACTATTTTGGCTTTATAGCTACCATAATTGTTTATGTAGAAAATCATAATGTACTTAAGTTTTCTTGTGGTTAGTTTGTTATTAACACAAGAAGGAACCCTGGTATATTTCTGTGTTATCATCCATAATAATTAACATAGTATAAGGGTTTCTTTCTGTATATTAATGTTTCAATATTTATTCTTGAAGACATGCTTGTATTCTATTGATACAAAATATTTTGCTTTACTTTCCCTAGTTTGTCTAATAAAACTTAACACTATTTCTAAAATTGCATTTTCATGTACTTAAGTTACTTATCCATCTTCACTGCTATTTATCCAGAATTGCTTGATCTGATGTAACCTAAGAGGCAGGTGACAGTCAAAGGATTCATTCAAACATTCACTGTCTGAAATTGTGTGTCCTTCTCTTCCCCTGTGAATAACTATTAATTTTAGCACTGAAAGAGTTTTTAACTATTGTTTCAAGTATCACTAACATGCATGCAATGGTGACAGGTTTTATATTAGTTACTACTAATAAACAAAAAGCTGTCTGGATTTGGGTACACCATGATTAATTGACAAAGAAACTGAATTTAAGAAACAGATGAGATAGTGAATGTTCATGCCCTGTAATGAATGGTAACAGTGTCTGTACTCCTTATATTTTAAATCAGGTACATTATTAACAGATCTAACAGTAGGTGTACTCTTCTGCTGAGAGTTCTTCAATTTTAATCTTTGCCCTGAATGATTATATATTTTGCTGACATAGCTTACAGTGTTTGTGTAAATGATTAAAAAATGGAACTTTTTAAACATCAATCTCAAACCTGCAATTGGTATTGTTTATTTTAGGATACTGTATGGCATAGTTATTAGTGTCATACCAAAATTTATTAAAACTAATTAGTTTAGAGACATAAAATATGAGGTTTGTTCATAATAGTAACATACAAGTTCATTCAGTAAATAATGCACCACAATATTTTGTCAGAGCAAATTTATTCTTATGAGTTGAAATTTGGTGGCAATGTCAGTCAACATTTCTGTTAAATGTACTATTTTTCTACACAGTCTCCATCACATTCTACGGTCTTACACCAGTATTGCATAAGGGCACGTATTCCCTCTTGGTAAAAGCGCTTGTTCTGTGCTTGTCACCATGTTTTCTCTGCATGAATATGAGCTCATCATCTTCAAAGAGTGTCCCACATAGAGAATCCTTAAGTGGCCCAAACAGATGGGTCTGAGGGTGCCAAGTCTGGATTATAAGGTGGATGAGGCAATGATGTTCACTCCAATCTGGCGATCTGTTATCGGGTTCTGAGACTTGTGTGTGGGCATGCGTTGTTGTGTTGGAGTAAGGTTTCTTTTTGATTCTTGTCTTGTTCAGATTGGTCCTTGAGTTTGTTCAGAGTGTGCACATATGCTTCTGAATTAATGGTTGACCCTTCTGGCAACACATCAATGAGAAGGACACAATCACTGCCGTATAAAACTGTAATGATCTGCAACAGAAAAAGTCTCTATTTATCTCTCACTGTCCCAGTAGTTCATATGAAATGGCTTTTCTTTGAATCTTGTGGTCTGTTGTGAGGAGAATTCATCTTGATTACATATTTGGATATTTAAGAGTCTCAATCATTGCACACGCACCTGCAATGCTCACCAATAGCTGTAGAGCTAATTTTCGGTGTGCACAACTAATGCTATCTGCATGAATCACCATTTCAGGAGCAGTGGCTGTGACGTGACATCCCAAATGTGGCCAATTCTGGAGCTCAGTTTCTGCACTTTCTGGAATTTTAACTCTATTTAATCATTGGCCAAGAGTACTTCTGTCAACAGCATGAATACCATATACTGCACATAAACGTTGATGGGTGTCACAATGGTTTCTTTTCCTCCAACCAAGAATACAATTACAGCACATTGCTTGTAACGAGTGTCTTGTGTAGACACCATTTTGATGATTCATTGTGGCATGTTCAAAGCTTTGCAAACATGTGGAATAAACATCAAATTTGAAGCACCTAAAAGGATGTTTTTCAAGCATTTATCAATGGCTGTAAAAACAAGCTTTATTAACTGAACAACCCTCGTACAACAGAAAACTGGAAATTAAGACATTAAGCAATACAAAAGAATTTTTAATCATAAAATAAAAATAACTAAAATAAGATTGTTATTTTTGCAATCCCTTACAGAATTTTAGATGTTTGACATTGATAGTGTGTGGATGGACCACACAAGTAGGATGTTCATTTTTAATTGTTTGTTTATTTCATATGATTGCTTATACTTTCCATTTGGAGGAGGCTACCCAGAATAGTGTCCCATTAATCGGAGATGTTGAATTCTGGCACTGAAGAATACTTTTCAAACTACGCTGTTATTGTCCTTGCTCCTGTTTCCTGTTCTTCCTCAGCTTGGTGAAAATTCTGACGATCACTGAAGTTCGTATGTAGTGCACCAATTATTTCAAAGAAACGTATTAAGTGCATTTAAACAAACAAAGCACATATTGTTCATTTGGAATGCATTTACACATTCAAGCCCTTTGCAGTATTTATTAATGGTTCTGACACTGTAAATTTAATAATTAATGACTTCAGAACACAAGTACTGCCAAATCCAACACTTTTTAAAGTACAGCACATTGAAGTTTCATTAAATATACCTGCCCTCTTCAAAAGTAAAACTCAAAACAAAAACTTTTATCAATTCAAAAAGTCTGATTTGTGTTTTACTTGCCATATGGTAATTAACAGTGTGTATGCTGCTTTACTCATATTACACAGCCCTGCATAACAGTTGTTGATGTATGACTACACTGAACTGTTGTGGTTAGCACCTAATTACAAAATTTAGCATCTGTTGCTTTAAAAATTATTGCCTTAAAATACCTTGATAAAATATTTATTTCCACCTGATTTACAAATGAAAGACAATGAAATTTAGAAAAAAAATCGTTAAATGTGTGCTCTATCAAAAAATGAAGTTAAAATAATAGTTGCTACTATAATTAATGTAGTGTATATAAAGTTATTCATATTATTGTACAACACTGTGTGGGTTTTAGTGTTGTAGGACTGCTGAATCCAATGATGCACACTATACCACATGTAATAAACACTATTTTACTACTCGGAAGCACACATGTACAGTTAGATACATTCTTGATCTCTTCCACATGTGGAAACTAAACTTTCACACGCGGCTACAGACTGCCACAAAGAGCTTGGCAAAACAAAGATATTACATGCAGCTTGGTCGATACTCGCCACATTAGCCCCCCCCCTCCCCCCCCCCCCCCCCCCCCCCCCCCCCCCAGAGTGTGGAGCACAAAACATAAATATTGGAGCATACATACAAAGGGAACACCCAGGGGGGAGGGAGAGGGTGTTTAAACTGAAACCATACCTTACATTACATTACATTAGTAATTGAAGTCCTCGAGCCAGCGAGGGGGCGGACGGTCCTGCCTGACCGGGTGAATCCTCGTACAGCAGTCAAGGGATCCGGGGAGAGGACTATGGGTTGTGAGGAGTCGGGGTAGCAGACCTGAATGCCTGTTGCAGCACGTAGTACTTGTACCATGATGGGTCAGTACCAACAGGCAAGGGGACAGACTGGAGAAGATGAATGTGGGTTAAGTTGTCATTGGGGGAGCTGGCTCATTCATACAAGATACACACATTATCCAGCTGCATAACAAAAAACACTTTAGAGCCACATATAAAATCTGTGTTGACATTCACTACCACTCCCATATACGGGTTGACAGAATCTCCACACGAGTCGGCGGCGGCAACATCACCCGTTTTGAGGCTGGCCCGATACGTCACTGAATCCTAACAGGGGAGAGGCTGGGGGCTGCCTGTAGGAAGGGGAGTCATCACACACATCACTCTGTAGGGGAATGTCATACACAAGTGTAGCACTGTCACATGACTGGGAGTGGGTAACGTCACAAGTGGGGGAATGGGCATCACTCATCCGCGGACTGTCGATAGATGCCTCGTGTGAGGCGGGTGTAGCAGGGGGGCGGGGCTGACTGGGGCGGGGGGTATTGGGTAGTTCTCCCACAGACCATGCTGGTTTGAGGCAGCAGGCAGATACCGTTTGAGGTATGCCATTAATGAGCACTTCGAACGTGTTGGTATGCCGCGATATGACTCTGTTCAGGCCCGAGTATGGAGGTCTGAGTGCCGGTCGGACAGTGTCATCGTGCACCATGACATGAGAGCACGACACCAAGTCCTTGTGCAGAAATACAGGAGGGGGCCAATGCGGTCAAGGTGGGGGCATGTGAATGTTAGCGATTAACTCCTTAACATGCTCGACGAATGTCGAGTCGCAGATTTGATCTGGAGGGAGTGAAGGCTTGACTAGCTCTGCTGGGAGTGTGAGAGGTTCTCTGTGCAGTACTTCTGCCAGAGATGTGCCAAGGTCCTCTTTGTATGTGGCCTGAACGCCTAACATTACCCATGGTAACGTGTCAGCCCACTCACCTCCATGGCACATCAGGGAAACTGTAAGTGTTCGGTGCCAGCGTTCGACAAGCCCATTGCTCTGGGGGTGGTATGCTGTAGTCCTAAATCGTTTCACCCCACACAGTTCAAATGGTTCAAATGGCTCTGAGCACTATGGGACTCAACTGCTGAGGTCATTAGTCCCCTAGAACTAGTTAAACCTAACTAACCTAAGGACATCACAAACATCAATGCCCGAGGCAGGATTCGAACCTGCGACCGTAGCGGTCTTGCGGTTCCAGACTGCAGCGCCTTTAACCGCACGGCCCCACACAGTTCACAAAGCTGTTGGAAGAGGGCAGACTTGAACTGGTAGCCCTGGTTAGTGGTGATAGAAACTTGGCAGCCAAAGCGTGAGATCCACATTAATAAAAGGGCTCGGGCCACTGCATCGGCTGTGATAGTAGTGAGAGGAATTACCTCTACCCAGCGGGTAAACCTGTCAATGGCAGACAGTATGTAAAGGAAGTGGCCCGAGGGGGGTAAGAGCCCGACAATATCGATGTGTATGTGCTGGAATCTTCTTTTTGCCACATCGAACGTACCCGCGGCGAACTGTGCATGACGTCCTACTTTTGCATGCTGACAAGCCACACATGCTCGCACCCAACTGCGACATTGTTTTATCACCTCGGGCCAAATGAAACGTTCACATACCAGACGTGTGGTGGCATGAATGCCAGGGTGTACCAAGTCGTGGATACTATTAAAAATGTGCCGGCGGAGAGGTACAGGAATCACCATACGAATGCGTCCTGTTGAAATGTCATGCCAGATGGGTGATGAAAAACCAAGAAGCATCCATAACGCTAGTTTCAGCCCTGTTTTAACATCAGAGCGCAATGCGGCGAGTTCAGTATCCTCTGTCTGCAATTTATTGAGTTCACTGAGGTCCAGTTGTGAAGATAAAACCGACACATGAGATAGAAAATCAGTGATGACATTGTCTGCCCCTCTGATGTAACGTATGTTGTTCATAAACTGACATATGAGGTCCATATGCTGAAAACATCTTGGGGACAAGTCCTTGCCTGGGTTACAGAAAGCTTATACCAATGGCTCATGGTCGGTAAATACCACAAGATGGTGACCTTCAATATCGTCTTGGAAATATTTGATAGCAGCATAAATAGCAAACAGTTCCCGGTCAAAGGTTGACCATTTACCTTGGGAAGCGGACAGTTGGTGGGGGAAAAATCTGAGTGGCTGTACAACAGAACCCACGGATTGCTGAAGTACTGCCCCCACTGCTGTATCACATGCATCTGTAGTAAGTGAGATGGGAGCATCAGGAATGGGGTGAGCGAGCGTAACGGCTGTCTGTAAGGTGACTTTAGGTTATCGAATGCGCAACGCATATCTGGAGTCCACATGACCGCCCGAGACCCTGAAGTGTTTTTCCCTGTGAGAGCATCCATCAGTGGGGCTAGTGTGTCAGTGGCGTGAAGGATGTGTTTGCGGTCGTAATTTACCGTTCCAAGGAAGCGGCAGAGGCCCTGAAAATCTTTAGGCAAAGGCACTGTACTAATGGCCTTGACCTGTTCGGGTAGGGGGCAGATGCCATTGGCAGAAACCCCGTAGCCCAGAAAAGTTACACTAGTGCAACGGAGTTGTGACTTAGCATCGTTCACTGCGACACCGTTTGCTTTTAATAGTTGGAACACTGTATTTAAATAGAGTTCATGTTCCTCGAGGGAGGAAGAAAAAATTAACAAGTCATCCAGGTAGGCATATGCAAAGTCCAGTTTTCCGACCAATGAGCTGATGAACCGTTGCCACTTATGTGCAGCATTTTTAAAGCTGAACGGCATAAACAAATACTTGAACAACCGGAACGGAGGGACGATAGCGGTTTTTTCAATGTCCTCCGGTGCCATTGGCGGTTGGTGATACGCCTTGTGACAGTTGATTACACTGAACATTCGTGCCCCATGCAGTTGGGAAGCAAAGTCTTGAATATTTGGGATGGGATAATTATCTAGAATTGTTCTGGTGTTAAGTGCCCGATAACCACCACAGAGGCGGAAAGTGTCATAGGTGATGACCAACTACTAGAAGAAGGGCAAATAGTCTTATTACCTAAAAGTTCCTGAATAATAGCTTTGGCATGTTTAAGTTTTTCTGTATTTAAACACTTAGCCTTTGCACGTACTGGTGGGCTTCTGTGGTATTGATCTGTGGACAGTACCGTTGTTGATCGCGAACACCGATGGGGATGATGGACCTGCACCCAATGCACTGCAACTAACCTGTAGTGCACACGCTTGTGTGTCCAAGGCCAGCGGGTCAGCAGCAGTGCGGCAATCCACTGGTAGTCCTTGTCGTAGAGCTCGGTGGAGTACTTGGTAGCATCGCGAGCACACCTTCTGTCCGGCAGTAGAAACGTCATGCGGCATCAGTGGCAGGTGCGAGGAAGCGGTGCAGGGGTCGGGGCCATGGTCGTATGTGACAGCTGGGTGACCTGCTTACAAGTGTCCATGAGCTTGGCTTTCGCGGTGGTGATGCGTAAGCGGAGGGCTTCATTGCTGTCTCGAAGTTTGTCATTGTGTGATCTAAGAGAGAGCACTGCAACAGCGGTTTCAGCTAGCTCACACAATAGAGTGGCGCTCTCGGATGAGAGAGAAGAGATACCTGAACCAGTGGTATGGTCTATCGAGTTGGTTAGTGTACCCCGTTGTAGATTGGGTGACAGTGGGTGGGCTAAGAGGAAATCTATCCCGAGCACGGGTTCATCCACCTCCGCAATAATGAAAGTCCACTGTAAGGGGGTGTTAATGTCCTGCAGTTTAAGGATTAAATTGGTTATTCCATGAGATTGAATCAGGGACTTATTGGCAGCTCGAAGCAGGGAGCAAGGTTGACGCTCAAATTTAATACCTGTGGACAAAGGTATCACACTAACCTCGGCTCCCGTGTCAGCTATAAATGAAAGGCAAGACACTGCATCTTTCACATACAAGAGTCCTGGAGCGTGAGGTGAAGAAGTATTAAATGATAGGCATCTGTGCGGTGCAACGCGGCCTGCAGCGCCTTAATTGGGTCGCATTATTAGGTTGGGAACGTGCATGGAGAATGACACTTCTTAGCCATGTCGCCAAAGCGGGAATGGAAATAACACCAACTGGGACAGCGCATGGCATCGTTCGTCGCACTGGCTGAGGCCGAAGTGGTAGTGGAGGGGGTCTTGTATGCAGGTTCCTCCGGTGGCGGTGTCGCAGTAGTGCCGGTGTGAGAGGAGTTACAGCGGTGGCTGCCAGGCGGCGTTGGGTCCATGCACATGCGCGGCTTGAGTTGTGTGCACTCTGTGCTGCACAATGGAAGCTGTCATGCAGGTGTGTCAACCTCTGTGGCCTGAGGGCCACCTGGGGGTGTATGCAGGGAGGGGGCAGAATGTTGTATATCTGGTCTGCGATCTTCAGTTTGGCATCTAGTGGGGCTGAGGTCACATGGAGAAGTTGAATTTGAACTTCCAGAGGAAGTTTGAGCAACCAGATGGACCAAAGTGTAACATCTGGCATGCGATGTGTTTCCATCATGGCGCGGAGATGACGCCAGAGCTGCGATGGAGATCTGTAACCAGCGACTCGTGACTGATGAGGCGGATAGATTCCCGCTCTGTCGATGTGGATAGTTGCTCGAGGATGGTGCATTAGGTGAATGCCTATTTATCCATAGTGGGAGGTGAAGCCATAATATTGCCGATCAGGTCCAGTTCATCATGGAGGTGACATAGTAGGCAAAGGAACTTCGAATTGTCATCAGCGATGCTGTGCAGCTGCAGGACGTGGTCAACCAAGGCAAACCATGTGTGTGGGTGGTCCTTGCAAAGGGGTGGTAGCTTCGGGCAACGGATGGGGAAGTCTTGACATAACTGTTTATCAGAAACTGTCACTCCCTGTCCATAGTTCTGCAGCCTGATTGGCTCAGGTGCAGTAGAGGAGTACCAGCTGCCAACACTGTCAGTGGCATGCGGCACAGTAGGAGCGGCTGGCTCGATCTTGGTCAAGAAATCAGCGAATTGTGCATTTGATGGAGAAACACCAATACAGGCGTAGAATGGACCAGAGCAATAGAGTCAACCGATGTGCAGAGAACGACAGAGTACAGTTTCTGGGCCCCTCCCCTACAGGTGCATTAAAATTGTAAAATCACCTAATGTTTGTTGAACACACGCGGTAGGCATAGCAGGAGCAGCATGTGCCATCGGAAACACTCGTAAAGTAGACGCAGGGGGGGGGGGGGGGGGGGGTGCAAAATGTGGAGTTCCGTGATAAACATGAAATTTCCTGTCTTGGGCATCCGGCTTGATTTGTACTGCCACTGATTCGGGTGGAAAGTTCACACTGGCACTTGGGAAACCCATAAACTTAGTCACTGTGGTTTGAGCACATTGTGTCGGCTGTTGTTGAGCAGTCGGAACACGTGGAAAGTCCATACTCATTGTAAAACGTTCGTATTCAAAGTTTTGTGCGTGAAAAATGCTCTGTTGGTACGGAACACTGCCACATGACTGCTGACTCACGTACGATAACGGAAAGTTATTGTTCGTACCTGATGCCGGCACACGTGGCTGTGGGAATGCAGAAGCACTGTCCTGTTGCGTACTGCTAGTAGGTGTGTTCGGGAACTGCGTCGAACTATTACGAACACAAGGTGGATGATTGGAAAACCATGCCGAAGCATCCGTTAGGAAACTTAAGTTGGCACATGTATGGTGTGGCGGGCAGCAAGCGATCCATTGTGTACTGATTGACTGTACGAAAGTTCGTTGTAGCACTCGTGAACAAAATTTGGGGTCACCAGTGTGAGTTTTAGTGTTATAGGACTGCCGAATCCAATGATTCACACTATACCACATGTAATAAACACTATTTTATTACTTGGAAGAACACATATACAGTTAGATACATTCTTGATCACTTCCACATATGTAAACTTTTGCACGCGGCTACAGACTGCCGCAAAGAGCTTGGCAAAACAAAGATATTACATGCCACTTGGCCAATAGTCGCCACAACTGCTTGAGGCTGCAGCCATACAATGAAGAGACTGACAGACTATAGCTATGCCAAATTCCACATGTTTCACCTCAAGTGTCTATGCTTAAAATACAGAGCAGAGCATCAGTTTAATCACACTCAATCAAAATGTTTAATCACAGACAGGTTACTCTGGTGTATTTTTTTGGCAGAGCAGGAAGCCATGGGTTAAAGGGCAATGCCCTACAGGGAGGGTACCAAGAATCACCTCATTTTGTTTGAGTGATGGAGGTATGCCACAGATGAATAGTTGGCCTGAGCAATTGAAGTTTATTCACCCTTAAATTGAGCCACTTTGTTTTTCATCTTTCCTTAAGTGTACTCCTTAACAATTCTATTATGGAATGCGAGGTGATGGAATTCCTTGCCATGGATTATGACATTTACTGCTGTCCAACTAAGAGATAATTCTTTAATCTGGTTTTAAAGGGAAAAAAGGATGAATGATAATCTTGTCTGCGCAGTAGATTCTTTGAACAGCAGGAAGAGCACATGGAACAAATGAGAAATTTCAGTGTGCACCTTACCTGTGTCCCATCAGTTTGGAATCATGTCTAATCCTCGATCAAAGATAGTGAATACCCTTGATAGACATACCCCAAGGACTTTCACCAGGAAAACTACAGCACTCATATTTGCAGATGTTTGTAAAACTAATGTATCTTCGAATGATACCCTTTCAAATTACTAGTTATTGTCTGCAGTGTGAAAGTATACTGTACATGTTCCAGGATGGATGAGGGAGTGGGCATTCAATAAGGGTATAGTAAGTACAGAATATTTGAGAAATAAATGTGAAAGGTACATTTCAGTGCATGGGATACAAGGAATGCACTTGGGGAATGTAAACATGCCACCAGCAGTTTGGAGAAGCTATCTAAGCTGAATGGAAGTGGACCGAGTCCGAAAAATAGGATAGGAGAATGAAGGAAGTGTGTGTTGTTGGGCCAGCAACTGAGAACAGAGAGCAAGCCAAGTCTGGAACCCACATGCTGCCCACAACCTCCAGAACTGTGTGACATTTTTCACATGTTTCCTGTTGGTTGCCTACAGATGTCACACACAGAAGTGTGCCCTGTCATAAAACCTTACCAGAATGTACTACTTCTGTCCTGAAAGACAATCTGGCTTGGTACATAGGCCTTGTGAAAGAGCAACAGTTATGGACAGCAGTTTCAAGCACGAAAGAACTATTAATGTCCCATGAATCAATAATAAAGCACTCCAGCAATTCCTCCAAACAGGTGCAGCCTGCACAATACATTATAAAACATTCCTGTCAACATTATTTAATGTAAATCGTAACTTTGGCCATTTTCATTTGGAATCATTTTATATTTTAAAAATAAGGCTATTTGTGCTAATACTGGAAATATTTATTATACCACACAACACTGACAACATTTTCTTGTTTCGTTTGCAATTATTTCCATGTACATATAATCATTATTATTTGTTCTGTGTTAATATTTTGCTGTGTATACTACCCTGATATCAGCTTGGAAGAAAAATGAAAGGCTTTTAATCGAGTGTTATGACTACCATTCTAATTCTGATTTATGTTCATGTGTGTTTTTGGTGGATACCAGATATAGACTCAGCACCAGATGAGCCAGGACATGACCTTGATTAATTCCCCAACTAACACATTTCAGCCATGTCTTTTCCCACCTCCTTGTTTCATAACTTAACTTATTTTTATCATTATGATGGAACCAGTGCTTCACACCTAAAGAAATGCAAATTAAATCTCCAACATATTATAGCTCTCAGTACTATGTAAGAATATTCCAACTGTAATTTTTTGTTGGACTTGAATTTTCTTTGTCCTATTTTCAAAATCATTTCCAGCAGTCATATTCATTTATAAGTATTGCTTTCATTGATCACCAGCTCAAGGTATACTCTGAAATTCATGGTGTGGAAATAATAATTCTGTGCCTGCTGCTTCCACCCCCCGTCCCCCCTCGTCCTCTTTTTCCCTCTTCCATTTTTCATTCTCATTATGTTACAGTTTTATTGTATGCTTTCAAAGATGATAACACATCTCAGAAGTACAGTTCTACTTATAAAGTAATCCTCACTGTAGAGGACACAGCCTACTTCGATTTTTTAAAATGAACTTAATTTAATTTCAGAAGTGACACAGAAAGTGCTGATCACGGCCCTGCAAACAAGACAAAGACACCAAAGATGAATCTCAGCTACATTTTCAACAAGAAAAAAGATAAAGTATCTGATGAGCCCCCAGAACCTCCCAAGGTGAGTATTTCTTAGTAATATAGTAAATCAAAAATTAATACAGTGTTTTAGATAGAAGTGAAGTGTCTGGATACCATCTGCCAAAAGCATAGGTACAACTGAAGTAAAGCTGAAAGATACCAACTAAAAAAGTGTGAATCTTTGGCGTGTGAAATATAAAACTACTTTTGTTGAAAAAAAGAGAGAGTGAGAAAGAAATACAGGGCGTACAAGGAAGCAGAGGTAAGATGTACGGGTTACGACAACCACTCATAAATAAACTACTAACACTTCATGCATTAACTTCTAGTACCACTAGTATTGCATTTACTATTTAAAATCCTGATAGCATGTGTCACATCAGTACTTATCTTCATTTGGTATCAGCCTCTAGGGGATGATTACAAACAACAGACTTCATTATAATAAGGTTCATCCGGGTTTTCGTTATGGAATAATGGAATTTTAACCTAAACATTTTTTGTTTCAGTGATTTCTCATCAGATGTTTGATTACAAGCAGCTTGGTTCAGAAGAACACAACATACAGTTGTTACACACTAGAGAGACATTTACACAACACTTTTTGAAAACAAAAGCTGTTCTATATTATATACTATATCACAGCAAGCCTAGACAAAATTTCTAAGATTCTAACTTCTGGAGGAGATTGAGAAGCTTCTACAATATACAATTATCATTAGATCACTTTCAGTGAAACACTTTAATAACAAATACTTATCTGTAGAAAACATCAATGTTCATATGTTGGCTGATAACACATATTACAGTCTAAGAACACAATGATGATTGCTTTTTACATTGAATAATAGTACTGCAGTTGTTACAACTTTTATAGTCCATGCACTGAATGATTATTTGACACAGAAATACTCTCAGTTGAACGTTACAGTCAAACATCAGTTAACTCTGAACTTACATACACTACTCTGACTAATGACATTAGCTCAATCTTGAATGAGAACTACAATAAGGCTGCTATCAGAGTGGACTGAGTTGTGCTGCTCTCTGTCTTAAATAGACTCCCACAGAAGGTTGGTTGATTTGGGGAAGGGGACCAAACTGTGAGGTCATCCGTCCAATCAGATTAGGGAAGGATTTGGAAGTTGGCTGTGCCCTTTCAGAGGAACCATCCTGGCATTTGCCTGAAGTGATTTAGGGAAATCACTGAAAACCTAAGTCAGGGTGGCCGGACATGGATTTGAACCATCATCCTCCTGAGTGCAAGTCCAGTGTGCTAACTACTGTGCCACCTCGCTCGGCCTTCCACAGATGAGATGTACAAACCTCTTGAGGGTGTGTTTTCATTGACATCTCTCATTCATGGCTGCAACTAGTAACAACTGTCTTTAGCTTGTGGTTCCATGATGAGGTACCAACTGTGCCATGGGACCTCACTCTTCAGATGACACCACACTATATGCACAGTACAAATTCTTATGGATCACAGCCTAGCTGATGACTGATAACACGCTAATGCATTTAGTCCTGTGTAGCAAATTATATTTTTCAGAATGTTCTAGAAGTTATTTGTTCAAATTGGAAGTTACCATAACACCTGGTTTCACAGACAGTAAAAATCTAACTAAACTTTTGTTTTTCTTTTTTTTATGTGTACAAAAATCTGAGAACAACAATAGTAATAAAAATTATTTGATATAGTCCTAAAATAAAAATCTAAAATGAAAAGATATGTCACATAACAAGGTTTGTTTACAATGAGATTTTATAGTACAATAAATTGTTTTTACAGAAACTGGATGTTTTTAGAAGTATAATATTGATTCTGAATTCAAAAGATAATAAGGTTTTATTTACTGTTAAGGAAATTAAATTTGCCAAATAATCAAGTCTACATAGCATTTTTTTTGAATGATATAAAACAAATTAAAACAAATTACATTTTTCACAGACATAAGCTTCTTTTGTAAAGAGAAATCTAGGTTTTGTAATGATAGTTTGCAAAAATGTGCAATAATGTTACAAACAAATTTGGAAAAGAGTATAATTTCATAATTATAGTGTACTTGTATACAGACCACGAATTCCATTCTTTACAAACAAAATGAGAATGAACATTGCTACAAATATCCTATTTCTTTATTTAAAACAACTTGTTTCAACAGACTTTGCTGTCATCTTCAGGTCTCAATAAATCTTTTTGTTATGAAACTTGTTCATTTTAAGTAGGACCTCATGCCAAGTTGTCATGTAGATAAAAAACAGCACATTATAAAAGATTTGTCATAACTAAAATATTTAAAAACATAAAGCACCTTGTGCAAATGGCCATCTCTCTATATAAACTACTCACAGATGACTGTTACATTTTGTGATGTAACAATCATCTATTAGTGATATATGTATGGACATGGCCATTTGCACAAGATGCTTTATATTTTTAAATATTTTAGTTATGAAAAACCTTTTATAATGTGCTGTTTTTTATCCATGTGACAACTTGGTGTGAGGTCCAACATAAAATGAACACGTTTGTTAATAAAGTTTTTTTTAAGACCTGAAGATGACAGCAAACACTGTTGAAACCAGTATTTTTAAATACAGAAATATTTGTGCAGTCTTGGCTTTAGGATATTTTTAGTAAGTAAAACAGATTGCTCCTTCTGTCTTCTCAAAATGAAAACATTCAATAAACATTGCTAAAAAGTGTACGGAATTGGAAATTTTGTTTGAGTTAGAAATCCCATAATCTTGGTTTGTTGTGAGTTGTTACATGAACAGTAATTCAGTCCATATGTATATGGTTTCTGGCATACTGGTTCACTCCTCATGCAAGGTTTGGAGTGAATTTATCTTAATTTCAGTATATTTATGTCTTACATACTTACAGCAGAAAACTAGCCTATCAATCAACCACAGAAGCTGTCAGGAATTGATGCTCCTTGACTCACCAGAAAGAAAACTAGCACAGATTTGGCACAGGAGTCACCTAGTATCCTGACTCATGATATAACAGATGAGCAGGACAAGAAATGGATCAATAGAATAAACTGAATTACATTCTCTGAAAAAGTGTGATACTGAAAGTGCAGAGGACAGTTAAAAACCAGAGAGGAAGGAAGGACAGACTAGAAATAGATCAGACAAAGATTGACAGCGCTAGAGAAAGAGGAAGGAAGCTTAAGTAGTTAAAGAGAGAAGACTAGTACTCACCTTCAGGTGGAGTAATTCCTAGTATTACTGGTAGAAACACTCCCCTTCTCCCCATTCTCACACTTCTCAAACCAATCACCTTTTCCTTCTTGAAGAAGGAATCTACAGTTCCAAAAGCATGAATTTTTATTTTCTGCTTTCACTTTTTTCTATAGACAGTACAAGGAATTTCATCTCTTTAAGACAAGTACTGACCAACCACACTCTCTTTGCAATTTCGTGAACTGAATTTTCCTTTTGATACAAAATAAACGAGTACAAGACAATGGTAAAATGAATGAAAATGAGAGTGGGTGATTTTCTCATCCTCATCAGTCAATATAAGTATGTTGCATCCTGCAAGATCACTTAGGCATGGCACAGAATGAAATCTCCTGGTGACAAGTAATGTGAGTATACAACAGTGGCACACTTAATGACAGTCACAGACCGCCTCAGCCTGACCTGTCTCAGTTCACTGAGGAGATCATCTCCAGTCGACTTATGAGGAGATCATCTCCAGTCGACTTATTTATGACAACTTTGCTAAAGCTGGTGCAACCAACTGGTGATGGCTCAAATGGCTCTGACAAACATCTGCTATATGACCCTGGTGAAGACACTGTTGATATGCATCATTATTATGTGGAAAGCAGTGATTAGTATTATGTGGAAAACAGTGATTAGCATGTAAAGAAAAGAGGGGCTCGATATCTGTCTGGTCAAGCGGGTGCCATTCCACTTCTACCTTGACTGCTCGACATTTTTGCAGTTTCACCATCAGATGGACTGTGCTGCACTTGCCGATCAAGAGGATAGTTCTTATGTGTTATGTATTATATGCTGTGGAAAAGACAGCCTGAGCTCCTAGTGAAACCTCAAAAGTTTTAGCACTACACAAAACTTCACCTAAAGAAGGATGAGACTCTCAAAATGTTTGAGCACACACTCCAGTTACTGGTGGTAATCTCACCAACATGTCATGTACTAAGGATTCTGCAAATGATTTTCTAAAAGAAGACATAAACTTGCATGTTCTACTCAGTTGCTGTAAAACCACAGTCCATGATGCATAAATGTCTGATGTTGCTTTATGATGAAGGAGGAACTAAATCAGTGGCCATCACATGCATTTTTGTTGAAAAATGTTCACTTAAAAGTGAGTAAATAGTGATAGAGGTAGCAGTGATGGTTCAGGAAAAGGGATAATTTTGGCATGAGATAACAGAGCCGTTTGTTTATACACTCCTGGAAATTGAAATAAGAACACCGTGAATTCATTGTCCCAGGAAGGGGAAACTTTATTGACACATTCCTGGGGTCAGATACATCACATGATCACACTGACAGAACCACAGGCACATAGACACAGGCAACAGAGCATGCACAATGTCGGCACTAGTACAGTGTATATCCACCTTTCGCAGCAATGCAGGCTGCTATTCTCCCATGGAGACGATCGTAGAGATGCTGGATGTAGTCCTGTGGAATGGCTTGCCATGCCATTTCCACCTGGCGCCTCAGTTGGACCAGCGTTCGTGCTGGACGTGCAGACCGCGTGAGACGACGCTTCATTCAGTCCCAAACATGCTCAATGGGGGACAGATCCGGAGATCTTGCTGGCCAGGGTAGTTGACTTACACCTTCTAGAGCACGTTGGGTGGCACGGGATACATGCGGATGTGCATTGTCCTGTTGGAACAGCAAGTTCCCTTGCCGGTCTAGGAATGGTAGAACGATGGGTTCGATGACGGTTTGGATGTACCGTGCACTATTCAGTGTCCCCTCGACGATCACCAGTGGTGTACGGCCAGTGTAGGAGATCGCTCCCCACACCATGACGCCGGGTGTTGGCCCTGTATGCCTCGGTCGTATGCAGTCCTGATTGTGGCGCTCACCTGCACGGCGCCAAACACGCATACGACCATCATTGGCACCAAGGCAGAAGCGACTCTCATCGCTGAAGACGACACGTCTCCATTCGTCCCTCCATTCACGCCTGTCGCGACACCACTGGAGGCGGGCTGCACGATGTTGGGGCGTGAGCGGAAGACGGCCTAACGGTGTGCGGGACCGTAGCCCAGCTTCATGGAGACGGTTGCGAATGGTCCTCGCCGATACCCCAGGAGCAACAGTGTCCCTAATTTGCTGGGAAGTGGCGGTGCGGTCCCCTACGGCACTGCGTAGGATCCTACGGTCTTGGCGTGCATCCGTGCATCGCTGCGGTCCGGTCCCAGGTCGACGGGCATGTGCACCTTCCGCCGACCACTGGCAACAACATCGATGTACTGTGGAGACCTCACGCCCCACGTGTTGAGCAATTCGGCGGTACGTCCACCCGGCCTCCCGCATGCCCACTATACGCCCTCGCTCAAAGTCCGTCAACTGCACATACGGTTCACGTCCACGCTGTCGCGGCATGCTACCGGTGTTAAAGACTGCGATGGAGCTCCGTATGCCACGGCAAACTGGCTGACACTGACGGCGGCGGTGCACAAATGCTGCGCAGCTAGCGCCATTCGACGGCCAACACCGCGGTTCCTGGTGTGTCCGCTGTGCCGTGCGTGTGATCATTGCTTGTACAGCCCTCTCGCAGTGTCTGGAGCAAGTATGGTGGGTCTGACACACCGGTGTCAATGTGTTCTTTTTTCCATTTCCAGGAGTGTAGATAATAAAAGAAGCTCACAGTCTCTTGGGGAACTTAATGTCATTTGCTTGGATATGAAGTGGTACACTTCCCAGTCCTCTTGATCTTCAAAAAATGGCAGAAAGCTGGGACTGCCAGGAATGATTGTAGGCATGCAGGATCTGTCTGCTTCTGTACAAGCTCATACTGCTGACTGAGCTGTTGTTTCAAGAACTCGAAAAACTGCTTATCCATCTTGTGACCTGAGGGCAGTAAGTCCTGTTCCAGGACAGGATTCCAGACAACCTTCATCATCACTATTGTAAATCTGCCTCTTCAACAACACAGATTTTACTAAAAACCAATAAAGAACAAAGAAATTACAGAATATAACAGATCCTTACTCTTCTTGAACTTCTGGGAAGTTTGGAGGGTAGGAGATGAGGTACTGGCAAAGTGTACCGTTGTGAGGATAGGTCGTGAGTCAAGTTTGCATAGCTCAGTCAGTAGATCACTTGCCCACGAAAGGCAAAGGTCCTGAGTTGGTGCCTCTGTCCAGCACACAATTTTAATCTGCCAGGAAGTTTCATATCAGTGCACATTATGCTGCAGAGTGAAAAATTCATTCTTGAAGTTTTATTACAAAATTTAAATTTTACAAGAAGTGGTAGATGTAGCATGACCATAGAAAATACCTACACAGTCAAGAGTAAATTTACATATGAAATGAAAAACACTTTTACTGAATAATATTACAGCTGTAAGCACATCTTCCTTTACGAAATATGTTATGAAATATTTGTATGACAATGTGGTTACGTAAGGACAAAAACTTTTCTTTTCCGCTAATGGCCCTCAGAAATTGGACCCTGGAGTTTAGACTGCTCTTAGGTCCCTAGTTCAACTCTATATGACAGCAACAAACCAGGTATTCATCTCTCGCTGACCAAGGGCTGCACTGAGCTTCCTGTGACCTTGTCCAACACTCCAAATTTTTGTATTTGTCTTTTTCAACATCTGCACTTGGGAAATAAAACTCTGATATTAACTCTGCTTTTCCATAAGCAGCTAGATTGTGGGATCCTGGTGCTTCCTGGGATAATATCCTGAATTCTATGAATAAATAGTTTAAGTGACTATTATTACTGTTACAGATGGAACCAGAAATGCAATCAGCAGCTGAGCCTCTCCAACAGAAAACAAGTCGTGGTGACATAGTTTATGCAGAACTTGATCTGAAAGATGTAGCGGGAAAACCACGACCACAGGTTCGACCAGAGGAGGACAGGACAGAGTATGCAGAAATTGTGTACACAGCGAAGTCAAAAGAACCTGATCTACAAGAGAAATAAGAAGAAACTCTTAAATGTAACATAATGTAATTTTTGTTTTCTGGAAATGAACAGTCTTGTGTTGAAATAACTGTGCATATGATTGCATTGCTAATTCAGAACACATGCACTAATGTTTTGCAGCACTGAGTTGTGTTGACACTCACTGAAAAAAACATCAGATTGTGAAATTAATAACTACATATATAATTACATGACATTATTGATATTAATAGGGAATAAGTAAATTTTCCTACATTAGTGTCTCATATTAAGTGACAAAGCAGCTTAGTGTCTGTATATGACAATCACCTTCGGCTTTATTCTCTCTCTCTCTCTCTCTCTCTCTCTCTCTCTCTCTCTCTCTCTCTCTCTCTCTCTCTCCAAATTATTGGGAGTAATGTCTCCTGGCACTGTAACATGAATTCAGAGCTCCACAATGTCAGCGCCTTATCCTTTCTTTTCTGGGCATGTTTGTTTCAAATTTTGTGAGTGTCAATCTCTGGTTTGTCATCTCCCTATACCTTCCCAAGAGGCTCTCCCTTCCTTTCTCCCTTTATTTAATTTTTCAGAATTGGAATAATCTCAAGATTCAGTGTACATGTAACAACTGTGGCCATATCAAACATTTCCGCCCTGTAAAGAAAACTTTTGTTCATCTTCAGTAACAGCGACACTACGAAGTTCTACCATACTGCATTTTAATTCATTGATTTCTTAATTAACTGTTCATACAGTATATTATTGATACTACTTTCATAACTGTCTTATATTTGGTTACACTGGTTAGCTGCCCGATAAGGCATTATTTGCGAATGCAGGCTTCCTCAATCAACTGCATTGACAAATTCTTGTCAGGAAATCAGCAGAGTAGTATTTTTCTTTCAGAGTGATCTTTCTTACTTGATGGCTTCTGGCAAAATTTGCTTCTTGAAACACTGCTAAATTGAAAATATTTCTCGGCTGATTTCCCCAAGAAAAACTATCAAGATATTATTTGTTCTTCATTATACATATTTTAGCTGTAGTTGTATGAACATGTGACATGATTGATTCATTAGCTTTTAGTGTAATAATATATGTAAATAATAGTGTAAGTTGATGAGTGCACAAAATTAGACGTGCTGTTCATAGAGTTAAAAGCACTGGATAGTGATAGTAATAGTTCCAGCTATGACTGTACATGTTTCATAAAGGATGAAAATGATGAAAGAAAAATGTGGAGCTCACATGCAATAAGATGGAATGTCAAGTCTGAGATTCAAATAGAATCATTATACCTATAGCCATTCAAGTAGGTGTTTGATCATACCAGTGCTGCCAGTTGAAAAGAGAAATTTGTCACCACATTTTTCAGTGTCATTTATTGCAAAACAGTATAAATGTAAGTGATAGATGTACCATGACCACAGAAAATACCTACACTGTCCAGAATAAATTTACTTATGAGATTAAAAACACTTTTACTGCATAATATTGCAGCTGTAAGCACATCATCCTTTATGAAATATTTGTATGACAATGTGGATATGTATGGTCAAAAACTTAAAGATCTCAGAACACAGCTTTTCCCTATCTTTCACAAACTTTTACTGTGCACAACCTAGGTTTTGGGTTCCATGCCTGCTTTCAAGTGTTATACTTTTGCAAAGGTGATATTATTGAACACTAGTCTGGAATCATCCATAAGCAGTGAGTGAGATAACTAGATTTGATGATTTAGTAGCTGCACAGGATTATCTGTATGTTGTTTTTGCATAGTATATCTTCTTAATGCCCTGAATGTGTTTGAACATCTATAACATATTTCCAAACAACCAAACTACTTGAAGGTGAAGTTAGTTTTCTGGGATTTCCAGCATCTATAATGTTTCTTCTACTTGAGACTGAGCTACATGTTTTTCCTACAAAGAATGAGCTACACTTCTTGCACATGATCTTGTAATTTCACTTTTATTCACGAAGGACTGCGTGCTTATAGCTGAACAAATGTTTACCTTTTGTGTCAATAACATCATTGATAACTGAATAATTTTTAGGTATCAAGTTGGTGCTGATTCTGACAATTTTCTCACATATAGCCTCATGCACTTTTTCTTGGTTATCATTTGAAAAAGTATTATTGTTATTACTAAAATGTTTGTCTTCCACAGAGTAGTCTACTTTTGCGGGCCAGTGGGTACTTATTTCTTGGAGCTGTTGTACCAATAGTTTGTAGTCCATAGTCAAAATCAACTGCAAACAAAGTGCCGAAAGCAAGTGGTCTAACGTATAATAAGCATGTTTGTAGAGAACTGGATGAATTAATGCAGCTGAAATAAAGAAACTCATTGATGCACCCTTTTTGGGTATTTTTGGCTGATGGATTATGGTATGGATATCTTCGGTAAAATGTACAAAGTTGATGGCAGTGCCTTGTATTTCCATATTGAACTATGTATGTTGCTTACTCATCAAACAGTGAACATTCAGGATAGAATAATGACAGTATTGTGAAAAATATTGATTGCTACTCACCACATAGTGGAAATGTTGGAGTCGTAGACAGGCACAGCAAAAAGACAGCTAAACACATAAGCTTTCAGCCAGAAGACCATCTATGAAATAGACGACCCCCCCCCCCCCCCCCCCCACACACACAGATATTCACAGGTCAAACACACATGACCACTGTCTGTGGCTTGACACTTAGAGACAGTGCTCTGCATTTGCGTAAATGTGTGTCTTTTTGTTGTGCCTGTCTGCTACCCTTTTCATAATATTGCTTATTCATTATCTTTATGGAGGTATGATGTTACCTTTTAATTCATTTCCACAAAGACAACACATCATTTACATACCTATATGAGTGCTGTGTTCACTTACTCACTGCTTCTGGATAACGCCAAACTTATTAAACAAAATTCTAGTCCATTCTCCACATATTGTGTTTACTTAGTAAATAATATCACTTCAAGGTTATAAACTTTGTAGTAACACTCACCAACATAAAAAACTGCCTGAATAGTTGTGGGAGCTCCCCATTCTATATGTTCTGTAGAAAATAATGTACTATTTTCAAAAATGTGAAGTGATGCCGCTCTCCGTTCATCTTTTATTCCAAGTTACCTATTGCAACATTAATTTTCTGAGATAGTCTATAATTCAAACATATTTATAATTGTTGCTTGTTTCTTTTAGAGATTGTTGACTCTGCTTGTTAACACAACAGTATGCATGAATAACAACTTTGCAACAGAGTAACACTAACATTACAGGTCCAAAACATAGCATAGGTAAAATAAACGTTTGTGAAACCTAGGTGAAAATGTGTTTCCTTGTGTAATAATTACAACATTCCAAGTCAATTAAAACATAATATATCTTGTTAACATGGATCATAACACTTGTGGGCATCCCATCCATGTTGCAGTGTCACTGAAACTGCTAATTTTTGAGAAATCAAAAATAAATAACATCTGAAATTTGGCCCATCCAGGAATCAGCTAGTAAGATTCAATTATTAGTTTCCATATTTAGTGCTGCTAAAAGTAATAAAAATGCCTTAGTTCATTTTTAAGCTGAAAAATAGCATATTATGAACAGTAGCTGTAAGAAACACAATTCATGAATTAATAAAAATGCCTTGGTTCAGTTTTAAGCTGAAAAAGAGCATATTATGAACAGTAGTTTTACGAAACACAGTTCATGCATTCCAGATGAGTACAGTCAGTTACAAAATTGAAAAATCAGTGAATGGAAGAGCTGTATTTTAATGGTCGACACTATCCTTCACATACAGCTTTCAATAATGATGCACTTGTATAATTCTTCTGTATCCTTATAAGCATGCTATGACAATAAAATTATTAATTATTGTTTACTCTTTAAACATTCATTTATAACTGTTTAATATCACAATGAAATGCCATGCATGAAATGAAGACAGCAAAATTGATCTTGTTCATTAAGCTACATGGGAAGTGTAAAAGGTGCAAAAAAGTATTGGAAGAGGTAATCTGAAAACATTTACCCATTTCATAAAGGAAACTATGTAAACATGACAGTAACTAATCGTTACAAACATAAGATGGTGAATTCTAACACCCTTTGAGTAACTGAAATTATTAAAACAACATTCATAAAAATTAATTATTTAGGAATAAAGGAGACATCTCACCAAATGGCAGAAACACTGTATTGTCGATAGGTACACACACAAAAGGTACAGGGCTTTGCTAGCTTTCATGCATGCGCGCACGCGCGCGCGCCCACACACACACACACACACACACACACACATACACACACACACACACACACACACACACACAGTTGGGTGAGGAGGGTGCTGGGAGGTAGGTTTAGGCAAGGAAGGTTACGGGAGCAAAGGATGTGCTGTACGGTTAGCTCCCATCTGCGCAGCTCAGAAAAGCTGCTGGTGGTGGTGGTGAGGATCTAGATGGCAGGGGTTGTGACACAGCCATTGAAATCTTGCATGTTGTGCCACTGGGTGGTCCACCTTTTTTGGCAACAGCTTGGCAGTGGCCATTCATTCTAGTTGACAGTTGGCTAGTTGTCATACCAATGTAAAACACTGTGCAGTGGTTGCAGCAGATCTGGTATACAACATGGCTGCTTTCACAGGTGGCCCAGCCTCTGATGGGGTAGGGTAAGCCTGTGACAGGACTGGAGTAGGTGGTGCTAGTTGGATTGTTTGGGCAGGTCTTATATCTGGGTCTTCCACAGGTGTATTATCTCTGTGGCAGGGGTTTGAGGTGGGAGTGGCATAGTGATGGACTAGGATATTATGGAGGTTGGGTGGATGGCAGAACACCACACTGGGTGGGGTTGGAAGTGTCTTGGGTGGGATGTTCCTCATTTCAGGGCATAGTGATAGGTAATCAAAGCCCTGATGAAGATCGTGGTTCAGTTGTTCCAGTCCGGGGTGGTATTAGGTGACAAGGGAAATGCTTCTTTGTGGTTGTCTCTTGGGTTGGCTGTGAGGATTAGGTGTGTGTGAGGATATGGCACAAGAGATCTGTCTGTAAATTAGGTCTTGAGGGTGTTGTCTGTATGCAAAGGCCTTTGTGAGGCTTTCAGCATACTGAGCAAGGGAGTTCTCATCACTGCAGGTGCAGCTACCACAGGTGTCAAGGCTGTATGGAAGCGATTTTTTTGGTGTGAAGGTGGTTGCAGCTGTCGAAGTTTAGTCACTGTTGGTGATTTGTGGGTTAGATGTGGACCGAGGTGTGAATGGAGCCATCTGATAGGAGGGGATCGACATCTAGGAAGGCGGTACAATGGGTAGAGGAGGACCAGGTGAAGTGGATGGGAGAGAAGATGTTGAGGTTGGGTGGAATGAGGATAAGGTGTCCTGGATTTGATCCATATTATAAAGATGTCGTCAATAAACCTGAACCAGACTAGGGGTTTGGTATTTTGGGAATCTAGGAATGCTTCCTCTGAGTGGTCCACAAACAGGTTGGCATAGGTGGCTGCCATGAAGGTGCCCATGGCTGTGCCATGAATTTTTTTGTATACATTTTCTTCAAAGGTGAAGTAGTTACGGGTTAGGATGTAGTTGGTTAGGTGTACGAGGAATGAAGTGGTGGGTATGCGATCTGCGGAGCATTGGGAGAGATAGTGTTCAGTCATGGCAAGGCCATGGGGATGAGAGATGTTAATGTGTAGGTAGGTTGCATCTGCAGTGACAAGTAGGGATACGGGGCGTAAGGGTGTGGGGATAGTGGAGAGCCAGTGCAGGAAGTGGTTAGTATCTTTAATATGGGAGGCTAGGTATTGGATAGTTGGTTGGAGATGTTGATCAACAAGGGCCAAGATTTGTTTGCTGAGGCCATTGTAACCAGCCACAATGGAGCGCCCAGGACTGTTAGGTTTGTGGATTTTTGGGAACACGTAGAAGGTGGGTGTGTTGGATGTTGTTGGGGTGAGTAGGGAGATGGATTTAGGGGAGAAGTTCTGGGAAGGACTTAAAGATTTCAGCAGGGATTGGAGGTTATGTTGGACTTTTGGGATGGGATCACTTTGGCAGACCTTGTAGGTGGAGGTGTCGGACAACTGGTGGAGGCCTTCGGTCAGGTAGTCACTTTGGTTCATCACAACAATGGTGGAACCTTTGTGTTCCGGGAGGATGATCAGATCAGGATCCATTTTTAGGTTATGTAGAGCAGTCCTTTCTTCTGTTGAAAGGTTGTTCTTAGGAAGGGACCTGGCGAGGGATGCTGAAGTAAAGTTGGAAGGTGACCTGAGGATGGTTAAGTGGTAGTGTGGGAGGGTCTGAGTTGGATGGTGGTATGAATTGGGACAGGACGGGTTTGATGTTGGGATTGGATTGGATTGGCTTTGGTTTGAGGAGTTGGTGGCAAAGAAATGTTTCCAATGTAGGGAGCAGGAGAAAGAAATTAGGTCTCTCACAAATCAAATATGTTTAAACCTGGGGTTTCACTGAATGTGAGACCTTTACATAGGACTGAAGCTTTTGTGTGGGTTTAGTATTTTGGCAGAGAGGTTAACAACAGTGTTGTGGGATTGTTTCGGCTCTGGACTTCATGGAGTGTTGGTGTGGGGGTTTTGGAGGATGTGGTATCTTGGAAAGATTAGTTAGGCAGGGTCTGGGTGCTTTGAGGGGTTCACAAGGAGGAACACTGTGAGTGGGAAGGGGTTGGATAAGGGTGCCCCAAGGTGGGAGTAGGATGTCAGCAGCTTGTGGAGGTGGTGTTTGGAACATTCTAGGTGTTGGAGTGTTAGGTTCAGTTTGGGTGATGAGGTGTAGGAAATGGGGATTTAACTGTAACAGTATTTTGTGCAGGGAGTGGATGTGGTTCAGGGATGCCTGTGCTGAGGAGATGTGTTTTTGTAAAACCAGGTTTGTGAGGGAATGGGACTGCTGGAATCTGAAAAGATGAATGTCATTATGGAAGGAGGGGTTACGCCATGGGGGGGGGGGGGGGGAGGTCTCCATGGCTTAGACAGCATTTAAGGAACAGAATATGGGACAGGGTTTTGGCTATGGATACGAAAACTTTTCTGAACTGGTGCAGATAAGTAGAGTAGGGGTCCATTGTGGAAGGGGAAGAGGAGGAGAGGTATAGTGCTGGGAAGAGAAGTTTGCATTGGAAATGACAAGTAAAAGTGTTTGGTGGTTGTAGGAGAAGATGAATAATATGGACAGGTGTAAGGAATGAAATGATTTGTGTCTGGGGCAGGGAGTAGTATTTTAACTGGGATATATCTGATCATGTGTGATACATCGTAAGGAGTGCAAAATAAATTCAATTGTGCAATTTATCATCATGTGTAAGAGATAAAAAGGAAAAAGGACAGGCAGATTGGGAGTGATATGTGAGGGAAGGAGGATTTTGAGCTGCTGGAAGTAAGTTATCGCTAGTCACATGCACATGGAGATGCATGCACGGCAGTTGTAATTGGAAACGTTTGATACTAAAGGGTGTAACAAAAGTCACAAGCGACCACCTGTGTCACAGACATTGTGGAGTGTCCTAAAAGCAAGAAGGAGGGAACATAAGAGAAAGAAACAGACAGACAATGAGGGGAGCTAAATAAAGGAGACGGTAACAGAGGATGAACGACATGGGGTTTGGATGCCAAGGTCTCACTAGGTGGTATAGTGATGTACAGAAAGCTATGGTTGAAAATTACAAATTATTTAGGAATAAGGGAGAAAGCTCACCAAAAGGTAGAAGTGCTGCATCGACAATAGGTACACAAACCAAAGGTACAGAGATTTGATAGCTTTCTTTTTCAAGCTTATAGGGAAAATATGCACACAAACGCACTTACACACACACACACACACACACACACACATTCACATGCAGATGCCTGCCTCCCTACACTGTGCTCAGTCAACTGCCAGCTCTTTCCTGGCCCAAGGTGAGGTACTGGGGTGAGGTATGGGTGTGGGGTGGCATGGGAAGGGTTTGGGAGGAAGCAGCTTGAGGGAGAGTGGGGAGCCAAACACCACCTCAACAGGCTATCCAACCTGCTGACATCCCACTCCCAGTATCCAGCCCACATCCTACCAACAATGTTCCACCTCATCAACACCTCATTGCACCCAGACACTGCCTAGCTGATTTTTTCAACCTACCACATCCTCCAAAAAACCCCTAACAACACTCCACGAAATCCAGAGCCAAAACAATGCCAGAAATTGTTGTTAACCTCTCCACCAAAATATTCAGCCCCACAGAAGTTTCAGTCCTATGAAAAAGCCTCAAATTCAGCCCTACTCTCAGGTTTAACTATGTTGGACATGTGATAGACCTACTCTCCTTCTCGTGCTCTCTACAGTGGAAACACTTCTTTGCCACCAACCCCCTACAACATCTAATCGTGCCTGTCCCAATTCGTACCACCGTCCAACTGTGGCCTACCCACACGCCCACCTAACCCTCCTCAGGTCACCTTCCAACCTGGCCTCAGCATCCTTCCTCAAGTCCCTTCCTAAGAACAACCACCTGTCAGCAAAGAAACGATTGCCCAACATAACCTAAAAATGGATCCCGACCAGCTCATCCTCCTGGCAGATAAAGGTTCCATCACTGCTGTGTTGAACTGGAGTGACTGCCTGCCAGAGGGCCTCCGCCAGTTGTCCGACACCTCCACCTACAATCTCTGCCAAAGTGATCTGATCCCAAAAGTCCAACATAACCTCCAGTCCCTGCTGGAATCCTTAGGTCATTCCCAGAACCTCTCCCCTGAATCCATCTCCCTATTCACCCCAACAACACCCTGCACACTCACCTTCCACCTGCTCCCCAAAATCCACAAACCTAATGGTCCAGGGTGCTGGTTACAGTGCCCCCACCAAAAGAATTGTCGAAAACTTAGCCTCCTACCTTAAAGATACCAACCATTCCTGCACCAGTTCTTCACCATCCCCACACCCTTACCCCCCAGTATCCGTACTCGTCACTGCTGATGCAACAACGTCCTCATCCCCACGGCCTAGCCACAATTGAACACTACCTCTCCCAAAGCCCTGCAAATTCCAAGCCCACCACTTCATTCCTCATACACCTAACCAACTACATCCTAACCCATAACTACTTCACCTTTGAAAAGAATGTATACAAAAAATTCATGAAACAGCCACGGGCACCCTCGCACACCCACCTATGCCAACCTCTTTGTGGACCACATACAGGAAGCATTCCTAGATTCCCAAACCACTGGTCTGGTTCAGGTTTATTGATAGCATCTTTATAATATGAACTCAAGGCCAGGACACCTTATCCTCATTCCGCCCCAACCTCAACATCTTTTCTCCCATCCACTTCACCTGGGTCTCCTCCACCCATTGTACCACCTTCCTAGATGTCGATCTCCTCCTATCAGATGGCTCCATTCACACCCCGGTCCACATCAAATCCACCAATCACCAACAACACCTGCACTTTGACAGCTGCAAACTCTTCCACAACAAAAAATCACTCCTGTCCATCCTGGCCACCCGTGGTAAATGCAGTGATGAGAACTACCTTGCCCAGTATGCTGAAGACAGGCAATACCCTCCAGACCTAATTCACAAATGGATCTCCCACACACCTGATCCTCTCAGCTATTCCAAGAACCAACTACAAAGAAACACCCCCCTTGTCACCCAATACCATTCTGGACTGGAATAACTGAACCATGTCCTTCGTCAGGACTTTGAGTACCCTTCATCATGCCCTGAACTAAGGGGCATCCTATGCAAGGTATTTTCAACCCCACCCAGAGAGGTGTTCCGCCACTCATCCCACCTCTATAACATCCTAGTCCATCCCTATGCCACTCCCACCCCCCAATCCCCTGCCATAGGGATCAGACCTCTGTGGAGGAACCAGATACAAGACCTGCCCTAACCACCCACCCAGCACCACCAACTCCAGTCCTGTCACAAGCTTATTCTACCCCATCAGAGGCCAGGCAACCTAAGAAAGCAGCCATGCTGTATGCCAGATCTGTTGCAACCACTGCTCAGCACGTTACATTGGTATGACAACCAACCATCTGTCAACTAGAATGAAAGTCCACTGCCAAACTGTTGTCAAAACAAGGTGTACCACCCAGTGGCACAACATGCAACAGAGCTCAACACGCAAGATTTCAATTGCTGTTTCACAGCCTGTGTCATCTGGACCCTCCCCACCATCACCAGATTTTCTGAGCTGTTCAGATAGGAGCTATTCTTACAGCATATCCTTTGCTCCCGTAACCTTCCTGGCCTAAACCTAAGGTACCGTCCAGCTCCCTCCCCCACTCTCATCCAATTGTGAGTGTGTGTGTGTGTGTGTGTGTGTGTGTGTGTGTGTGTGTGTGTGTGTGTGTGTGTGTGTGTGTGCGTGCGTGTGTGTGCGCGCGCGCGCTGTTACCTCATGAAATTGCATGCCCAGCTGTCTGCCACCTGCTCCCTCTACCTGCACCCATAGCTAGCTCACGAATGGCTCCCCACTCTCCCACGAGCTGCTAGATGCTTCCCCCCCCCCCCCCCCCCCCTCCACACACACACCTTCCTTGTGCGTCTCACCACACCTTCTTACTCCACCCCAGCCCACACCACCGCCTCACCCCAGGACACGCACCTTCGGCCAGGAAAGACAGAGCTTAATAAAGGGAGAGAGGCGTGTAAATGTGAGTGAGAGTGTGGTGTGTGTTTTTCCTACAAACTTGAAAAAAAAGTGCATTCTGAAAGCTAGCAAAGCTATGGTTTTTTTTTTTTTTTTTCACCTGTCAAAAACGCAGTGCTTCTGCTTTTCAGTGAAACATCTCCTTTATTCCTAAATAAGTCATAATTCTCAGTTGGAATTTTCTATTGATTATTATTCATCAAAATAAAAATTCTGCAAAGCCAAGTTACACATGAGGTAGTCCTGGTTTATTTTCAAGAGATATATGACTTGTGGTATAAAATAACAGGACTGATTCCATCACAGATAAGTAAACACCAAAGATATGCAACAATAGCTGTGAAGCATGAAGCCTTCTCAGTCCAATGCAGCATCTCTGGTGTCTGTAGACAAGTTAGCGAGGCCGTGGCCTTCATTTGAGTAAGAGCTATAATTTTGTCTTGCCAGAAAAATGAAAAATAATAGAGAAACAAACTGTGAAGTTTCACATGAAACTTGGGAAACTGTTATTGAAAGTGTATTGCAAAGACAGTCGTGAACAAAACGCGCGAGATACCTCGCCTTTTCGTTATGCAGATCCCCACAGCTTTAAAGTCTGCTACACAGCATAACAGGCAAGGCGACGAAGTGCTTCCAACATACTACGCACAGGCATGAAACTGAAAAACTATCCAAATTTTTTCAGACTGTTTTCAATCATATGTAAGACTATATTGATGCTGATTAGTGTGTTAAACACAACACGTAAATATAAGATATAAATGAAAGAAGAAACGCTAATCACTATGAACTGTACTGATAAAAATAAATTTCAGCTTATCGAGATAACATTACTGTTTTAGTAAGACAAAATACCCCAGATCGTTACGAATTAGCAAAATATTATGCACATTCGGCCGCGAAGCGGTCTGTGTCAACGTTCGACCAGTCATACTGGATTTAAGCTTATCGAGATAACACTACTGTTTTAGTAAGACAAAATACCCTACCGTGAAAGTGTGCAAATTTAGTAATTCATAGCGAAATTCAGTTAAAAATCATTCAGTGCACACTTAAGTCAATTGAATTGTTGACAGAAGCGGAAAAAGTAGGCAGTAACAAGTATGAAATTCCACAAAAGTTTCATACTGACATCCACAGGGCGCCGGTGCATAATGAAGGTAGCATTAAAACGTATTGGGGGCGCTAGAATTTCTTAAAATTGCTTTGCTGATAGTGTATCTGCCTCCATGGAGGTTAGAGCCGAAAACTAACCAGATCTCCCTTGCAGTAGCAAACACCTTTCACTACGCTAGCAGACAACCAAGGCAAACAGCCCTCTATTATTATCCCAGACATTAATAAGCCAGCAATTTCGCAATGAAAATGGCAAAATGAGCTGCTGTTCCTTTTGCATAGAGCCTTCTGGACTCAAAAAACATGAATTTTCTACCTTTGTCACCGCTTGTGTGACAATCATTCGGGATGTTTATCGAAATACTGTTATTAGCGAGTAAATTTAGTACGATAATTCTTCACCAACCCAGGAAATAAACGGCGACATAGCTGCCAAACGAATTCTACAATGTTTCGAATACTCCATTATACCCGACACAGCCAGAAAACGTTCATTAGCCGAAGTGTTGATTACACTAGCTAGCAATGGGAATGCTCGCACTTCTAAAACGCGGTGGCATTAATACTGGGATGTGAATTACCACGTGTACAGGCAAATGGATTTTATTTGCATTCCTGTAAACGTGATTTGGATCGAAATCGTAGCTACGATTAATATGCTGATATATCGACTGCAACTAGAATATTTCGAATATGCGGTCCTCATCTTCAGCAACTGTAGTAGCTATTTTCGTTGTTAGGATTTCGTCACCAAAATCGGTAAAAATGGAACCCTACTAGTCTCACTTTCTTGACCGTCTATCTGTCTACCCAACCCTTAAAACCCGTTTACCTTGAGTAAGCGGAAATGTATCGCACTTCCTGCGGTATACGGTCCTTTGGTGGTGCAAAAAAGTGAGCTTCTATGTCAATGCAGTCTAAAGATACGGCCGTTTATGTAAAGAAAATATACGCGGAAGGTCAAAAAATGCCTCTAAGAACTATGCGACCAAACTGCTTAGGTCATCAGGCTCCTAGACCTAGAACTACTTAAACCTACCTAACCTAACACACATCCATGCCCGGGGAAGGATTCGAACTGAGGCGCAAGCAGCTGCGCGGTCCGCGATATGACGCCGTTGAACGCACGGCTAACCCTCGCCGGCAAGCTGTTAATAACATTTGGTGTTGCTAAAAAGTTATTCACTTCTGGTAAATGATTTTCTGTGCAGTTCATTTAAGACAGAATAACTAAAATATATTATGTTACGGAAGAGGAAGGACGCCTAATTCATTTCCCCTTGTCTTTATTGGTGATGTTAGATTCGCAATCTGAGCATACGTACTATCCATAACCACACTTTAGCGCCAAATCATAGCCACAGATATGCGAATACAACACATTGGCTTATACTTGAGGTATTTCGTTTCCCACGAAGTGTTGGCAGACGATGCTGTGGCGTCTTCGAAGCGCGAGCTTCAGCTGATGCGAACATTTTCTTCCTGCTGCTAGTCTAATGGACAATGGCTACACCGCAGAATACGTTTGACAACTATGCCACCCTCGATTTACGTTCTTGAGTAGTTCATAATTATGTTAGTAAATCCACTCGATATTTTTATGTCCTTTAAGTTACATTTGCTAAATGATTCGTTCTGAAGACGTAGGAAATGTATGTTATTTGGTCCAGGAAGCACGTTCCAACAGAAATTGCTGGTTACATTGACATTTATGTTGCGAGTTAGTCGTCTTATCCATCACATGGACAACGAGGATGCTCTGTTTTGCTACAGTTGTTTCATAGCTTAGTGGTATTGTGTGTTGGTGGCGTTTCCAGTTTACATACTGCGCACGTAACACAAAAACGTTGGATGCCTACAGTGATCAGTCTACTTGAAAAACGCTTGTTGTCATCTTGATTATGTAACTTACTCTTCGACTTCCAATTTGACAATTTGTGGAAAAATGTTTTACCTTGGTAGTCCTAGTTTCAGACATTGTCTGACTGAGAAAACGTAGGCATGAGGGAGTAAGTGAAAGCAATTATTCGCTATTATAGCACACTTTTGAATCCACTGGATATTTGAATTCTCTATATTGATTGTGAGAGTTTTGTTATTCCTCTTGTTATTTACTGTCGCAGTGTCATCCGTGACAATAAAATTAAAGGCAATGGGATTAGGTTCCTGATCTATATACTGTGTATTAATATCCTGCGCTGCTACGTAAATTTTGAAGGTTATATTCTTAACGTAAAACAATATCGGTTTCAGTCCTAGGATCGACGACAAACTTCAGAAATTCAATTACAGAATAGTGGCATATCGATTATGGCTCCTCACCATCAACAATAGTTGTTACCCGTAGTTTTGCATTTGCTATTTCACCACCGTCGCCCTTTAGAGACCAACCTGATCTGTCCACAATGCCATTTTTGACTTGCTTCTTAATATGTCCTATAACTACAGAACTGTTAAATACACTATTCCACAAATTAAAAACTTCCAGTTATTCTTGATATCTTGAAAGTTACAATAGTTCACTTTCACTGAAGAAAAGATACATAATAATAAAATGAAATCATAGATTAGAATCTCAAAGCATACTGTGAATGGTTAAAATGAAATGAACTAAAAATCATCTTCTTGTCTAAAACACGTTGCTGTTCCAGAGAACTTCGGCAGCTCTCAAAATTTTTTACACCTCTGATGTTTAGCCACATGTGGACAAATAGTGGGTCTCATGAGGCAGCACTGTTTAGCCGTCACAAAATAAAGCCTCAAAAATCAGTAAATAAAACTATTCTTCTACTGTTGCTCCGAATCGCATATGCCAACCACCCTCTGCTGCGACAACGACTCGAAGTCTATTGCGTATTTGATTTTTGTCTTCTTTTTCGGGCCTCCTTACCTCCCCTTCTAGCCCAACCTTCGCTCTCCAATTACACCTTCATCGGCGAGCTTCTTCTCAATATTTTTCATTTGTGCTGAATTGCTTTTTACTCTTCTTGCATACAAACGTGTGTCACGTATTTTTTAGACTGCATTAATATATGAGTATTTCTTCTCTTAGAAAATTAAATATTACATATCTTGTTGTGAATTAATTTGTTTGTCCAGATTCCACTTACTGCGTTTCCTTAAAATTATATAAAATACACGTCTGAAAAAAAAACTTTGAAACATCTGTTGCAGCTGATTGGTTAAGGGCTGAAAAAAAAAAACACCTCTGCTGATGCCGCTTAGTATCGCGTATAACCTCTTCGGCTTCCACAACGGCTCGAAGTCTGTTGGGCATTGAGCCCATAACTCTAGCCACATAACTAGGAGACTTAAGTAACTCATTCCAAGAGTCATGAATCACATCAGAAAGCTGTCGGCGAGTCACGGTGACTGTCCCTTTTCCCGTATTACTCTGACCATTTCTGCCCAAATATTCTTAATCGGATTCATGTCAGCTCCTTTAGGTGGCCGTTCCATTACAGTAATATTGCTACGGTCGTAGAACCACCTCTTAAGCACACGTGCCATATGAATAGGAGAGCGATCTTGTTGGAACATGATCTGATAATTGCCAAATCTTGCTGTCACAAAGGGCAGCATCACGTTCTCTGGAACTGATATGTAACTGCGCGCATCGAGTCTTCCTTCCACTTCCCACAGGAGCCCACACCCTTCGGCCGATATCCATGCCCATACCGTTACCGACTCCCTGCCACTCCTTCGGCAACTTTAAATGTATTTTGGATTATACCTAGCACCTTTTGGTCGGTAAACAAGAACTTTTCCGGTTAATGCCGTAGAGAAAACTTTATCGTCCGTGAAAATCACTCGCCTCCAAAACTGGAGAGGTTTGTCGACATTTTTAGCAGCAAAAGCAAGGCCGACTTCTCTGTGAGAAACAGTCAATGTCTCTCTCACAGCAGAGCTCCTTACTCTCAGTCCACCTTCCCTTTGACGACGAGTAACGGTCTTACTACAAACATTGAGGCCCAAAGTCTGCTGATTTTGTCGTACATTGACAAATGGGTGGTTCTCACTGGAACGGTGTATCTGCTGATCCTGAGCTGCTGCTGTTTTGTGGCGACGGCCATGAGGCTTTCCATTCAAGTTACCACATTCTCCCTTTCGTCTAATCCATCTGGCTACGGTCGACTTGTGAAGACCCATAGTTCTTGCTGTATGGCCATTTGAAAATCCCTCTGTATAGAGTGCTATTATAGGGCCCTTGTCTTCCTCAGCCAGATGGGCCATTTAGCGTTGAGTGAATGATTCGTCGCAGTTAATATCTCGTGCGAAAACAGCGCTAGCAGGGAACAGACTGTCTCCTCGAAGACTGTAGCCGCAACGCAATGGTCAAGTATGTGTAACACAGAAATCGATAGCATAAATGAGAGATCGCAAACCCGTACCCGTGCCATTACATAGTGGAGCAACTTAGAATCTATAATATTTCTCAGAAAGGACTGGTCCGCTCTTGTCATGCCTTATCCTGAAAAATATTACGTGAAATGAAATGTTTACGTTTTGTATATGCGGCAGGCCAAACGCAAGAAACATTTCTGAAATATCTGAGGCAACCTGAAGAACACTAGTTGAATTTTAGCTGTAGAAGGTTGCCTTATAAGAAGTAAAACGTGTTTGTCCTCTCTCGCCGTTTCCAAGTGGCGCAGTTTACTCTGAGGCATACATAGTTCTCGTCGGTCTAAGAAGTGACTTGACTAAAGAGGGGAACTCGCCAGGTGCCATACGCTGATTGTCCGGAAACTTTGCTCAGTGAAGGAGAGGACAAAATAAGCTGACATGTGTTTCGCTTATCTGCAGACACTCGACCGTTTCCGACAAACCGACGGTCAAAGTTATCAACGCGCTGTTGCTATAGTGTAGATACCTTTTGCAGGCGAGAACTCAATTGAAGCGGTGGCTCATGGCTACCGTCGTTCCTTCATAACTTTAAGTCCCGAGTTCAAGACCATATTGGTTTTCTTTATTATTATTTTTCCTCCCTCTCTATCAGAATTATCCACGAATGTTTTTTCCAATTTATGTTGAAATAATGTTGTCGTTATTCGTCAATTAACTTCCTGTGTAATTACTGAATTAAAAAAAATAATAAACGAATGAGAAAATAATGTAAAATATTTTTGAACCTCCTTACAACCTGTAAGGTTGCTATGACATTCACAAATATTTTACAACATTTTCTCAACTTGGTGACATCAGTAATAATTTAACACTTTGAAACAGTTACGTGTGGTGTACGAGGAGTGTACTCTGTTGAATGAGGAATACATTAAACACGAAAGCTGCGTCCAGTAACAATAATTATCTTTCGGTTACATGACAAAACCCAAGTCGAAATACCGTCAAGTCATCTCAGTACCCAGTAAAAAACTTAAAATGGAACGATCGCAAACATACTTTTGTGGGGAAAGCAAACGAAAGACTGCGTTCTAGCCGGCCGGTGTGGCCGTGCGGTTCTAGACACTTCAGTTTGGTACCGCGTGACCGCTACGGTTGCAGGTTCGAATCCTGCCTCGGGCATGGGTGTGTGTGATGTCCTTAGGTTAGTTAGGTTTAAGTAGTTCTAAGTTCTAGGGGACTGATGACCTCAGATGTTGAGTCCCATAGTGCTCAGAGCCATTTGACTGCGTTTTATTGGCCGCACACTAAGAATATGCAACAGGTCTGCTGAAAACATTCCCTACACTACGTTTGTCCGTTCACTGCTATAGTATTCCTGCGCGTTATGGGATCCTTGACAGACGTGACTGACGGTGCACGCCAGAAACGTCCAAGGAACGGTAGCACGATTTATAATGTCACGAAATAGGGGAGAGAGAGTCTCAGATTTGATAAGCGAGTTAGGGTGACATTCATGAAAACAAAAGCGTTTTTCGTTGCCGCCAGATCTTTTCACGAAATTTCAATCACCAAATCTGTTCTGAAAGCCAAAACATTACTTCCTCGGGAACTTACACAGGAAGAAATGACCATAGTAAAAATGTAATTCAGGGCTCCTAAGAAAAGATTTACGAGTAAGTGGTCCTTTTTCCTGCACGCTGTTAAAGAGTCGGACGGGAGAGAAATAGGTAGTTCGATGGACCCTCTGCGAGGCACGTAAGTCTGGATTGCAAAGAAATCCTGTAGATGTAGTCATGTAGATGTAACAATGAAATTATATTGTAATTGCGACATATGAGTTACATTTGATTTGAACTTTGAAGTTGTTTGCTGTTTATTTATTTTTTGTTCATTATTTTCAGACATAGACAAACACCTAGGTGCGTTAAACTGATACTGAAATGAAGTGTCGTGCATGGACCAACAACAATAAATTCTTAACTACTTGTTATGGTACTGCAGTATCTGCCAGAGTCTTCAGAAGTGGATATCGCATACGACTTTCCTAGGATGTTTATAAGTGGATATTGCAGACGACTTCGAACAAAATTTGAATGTAGATTCGTAAAAGTTCCGTGATCAAACGATCTGAGTTGCTGGCGAATACAGTTTATCTTCACTAGACACCATACATTATCATTATACATGAGGTGAAAAGGCTTTCGCCGGGTGCGGTGGCCGAGCGGTTCTAGGCTCTTCAGTCACTAACCGCGCGGCTGCTTCAGTCGCAGGTTGGTATCCTACCTCAGGCATGGAAGTATGTGATGTCCTTAGGTTAGGTAGGTTTAAGTAGTTCTAGGTCTAGGAGACTGATGACCTAAACAGTTTAGTCGCGTAGTTCTTAGAGACATTTTTTGTCCTTTCGCGTATATTTTCTTTAGATAAACGGTCGCATCTTTAGATTGCGTTGACGCTGAAGCTCACCTTTTTACACCACCAAGAGACGGTATACCGCAGGAAGTGCGAGACATTTTCGCTTATTATGTCTACCCGTACTCGACGTAAACAGATTTTAGGGGTTGGGTAGACAGATAGACGGTCTAGTTTCGAGACTAGTAGGGTTTCATTTTTACCGATTTTGGTGACGATATCCTAACAACGAAAATAGCTACGACAGTTATTGAAGATGAGAGCCGCATAAATAATTCCCCCTACTCGTTATTCGAAATGTTCTAGTTGCAGTCGATACATCAGCATATTAGTCATAGCTACGCTTTCGATCCAAATCACGTTCACTGGAATGCAAATCAAATCCATTTGCCTATACACGTGGTAATTTAGATCTCAGTATTAATGCCACCGCGTTTTAGAAGTGCGAGCATTCCCATTGCTAGCTAGCTTAAGAAAGACTTCGGCTAATGAACGTTTTCTGGCTGTGGCGAGTCGAATGGAGAATTCGAAACATTGTAGAATACGGTTGGCATCTATGTCGCCGTTTATTTCCTGGGGTGGTGCAGAATTATCCTACTAAATTTACTCGCTAATAACAGTATTTTGTTATTTCGATAAACATCCCGAATGACTGTCACACAAGCGGTGACAAAGGTCGAAAATCCATGTTTTTAAGTCTGCTGGCGTAGTGAAAGGTGTTTGCTACTGCAAGGGAGGTCTGGTTTGTTTTCAGTTCTAACCTCGATGGAGGCAGATACACTATTAGTAAAGCAATTTTAAGAAATTCTCGCGCCCCCAATACGTTTTATTGCCACCTTTAATCTGCACTGGCGCCCTTTGGATGTCAATATGAAACTCTTGTAGAATTTCATACTTGTTACTGCCTACTTTTTTCGCTTCTGTCAATAATTGAATTGATTTAAGTGTGCACTGAATGATTTTTAACTGAATTTCGTTATGAATCTTCACGTTTCGCTAAATTTGCACACTTTCATGGTAGGTGAGTAACGGTAATCCAGTATGACTGGTCTGAACGTTGACACAGACCGTTTCGCGGCCGAATGAGCATAATATTTTGCTAATTCGTAACGATCTTGGGTATTTTGTCTTACTAAACCAGTAATGTTATCTCCAAAAGCTGAAATTCATTTTTATTAACACAGTTCGTACTAATTAGCGTTTGTTCTTTCATTTACATCGTGTATTTGCGTGTTGTGTTTAACACACTGATCAGCATTAATATAGTCTTACACATGATTGAAAACAGTCTGACAAAGTTCGGATAGTTTTTCAGTTTCACGCCTGTACATAGTATGTTGGTAGCACTTCGTCGCCTTGCCTGAAATGCTGTGTAGCAGACTTTAAAGCTGTGTTGATCAGCATAACGAAAAGGCGAGGGGTCTCGCTCGTTTTGTCCACGACTGTCCATGAGATTTTGAGTCATTCAAGTGTTTTCTAGGTGATCGAGAAGATTTTTAAGATGACTCATGCCTGGTACACATTTCAACATCAAAAGCAGATGAAAATATCGGAAAAAGTGAGCAATATGATTCAATCTGATAGCCGCTTGAGTAATCATTCGATCAGCTTCTGAAAATGTAGGAATGGACAAAGAATGTGTAAGGCAAAAAGTGTTGATACTAAAGTCTGAATACCACTGAAAATCATCCTAATCTCTTGGTAAGAGTGATAACGTGACAAATCTTGGTTTTTCACTTATGATCCAGAAAGTAGGTGGCAATCCATACATTGGAAGGGCCCACTTCACTGAGAACAAAAAAGCTCAAATGAACAAATCAAAATTCAAAGCGATGACAATTTATATATATATATATATATATATATATATATATATATATATAAATGATTAATGGAAAATCTCATAAGATGTGAAACAAATACTAACAAAGAGATAGAGGGGCTGGCCAGTACTTACCTCAGCTCAGTACAGCCGATAGATACACATAAAACAGAACTGAAAATTTACATTCCTAGCTTTCGGAACTTTGTTCCTTCATCAGGGAGGAGAGAGGGGAAAAAAGGGAAGAAGGGAAAGTGGATTCAGTTACTCACAACCCAGGTTATGAAGCAACAGGGAAAGGTAAACAGGGAGAGTAGCAAGGATGGAGGCATGGTTGTCAGAGGGAAGCCAAAGATATTCTACTGTAAGTACTGTGCCAGCTTCAAACCAAAGAGGATGCATACAGAAGTAAAGAGGTATATAGTATAAAGATAAACACAACTATGTAGGATGAAAAGATGTGTGAATGGCTAAAGAGGAAAGGGAAAGAGGAGAAGACTGAAGAGTGAATGGGAGTGAGGTTGTTTAACGTAGGTTCAGTCCAGGGGGATGGCGGGATGAAAGGATGTGTTGGAGTGCAAGTTCCCATCTCCGCAGTTCAGAGGGACTGGTGTTGGGTGGGAGAAGCCAAATGGCACATACGGTGTAGCAGGTTCCTAGGTCCCTAGAATTATGCTGGAGGGCATGCTCCGCTACTGGGTATTGGGCATCTCCTAGGCGGACAGTTCGTCTGTGTCCGTTCATGCGCTCAGCCAGTTTGGTTGTTGTCATGCCGATGTAAAAGGCTGTGCAGTGCAGGCATGTCAGTTGATAAATGACATGTGTAGTTTCACACGTAGCCCTGCCTTGAATTGTGTATGTTTTACCAGTAGCGGGGCTGGAGTAGGTGGTTGTGGGGGGATGCATGGGGCAGGTTTTGCAGCGGGGTCGGTTACAGGGGTAGGAACCGCTGGGTAGAGAAGGTAGTCTGGGAATATTGTAGGGTTTAACAAGGATGTTACGGAGGTTAGGGGGGCGACGAAAGGCAACTCTGGGTGGTGTGGGGAGAATTTTGTCAAGGGATGATCTCATTTCAGGGGTTGACTTGAGAAAGTCATATCCCTGGCGGAGTAATTTGTTGATGTTTTCGAGGCCAGGATAATATTGGGTGACGAGGGGGATGCTTCTGTGTGGTCTGGGGGTAGGAGCTTTGTTGTTGGACGGGGAGGAATGTATTGCTCGGGAAATCTGTTTGTGGACAAGGTCTGCAGGATAGTTGCGGGAGAGGAAAGCACTGGTCAGGTTATTGGTGTAGTTGTTGAGGGATTCGTCACTGGAGCAGATACGTTTGCCACGAATACCTAGGCTGTAGGGAAGGGAGCATTTGATGTGGAAAGGATGGCAGCTATCAAAGTGAAGGTACTGTTGTTTGTTTGTGGGTTTGATATGGACAGATATGTGGATGTGAGCTTCAACAAGATGAAGGTCAACATCCAGGAAGGTGGCTTGGGTTTTGGAGAAGGACCAGGTGAAATTCAGATTCGAAAAGGAGTTGAGGTTATGGAGGAAATTAAGGAGTGTTTCTTCACCATGAGTCCAGACCACAAAGATGTCATCTATAAACGTATACCAGGCCAGGGGAAGCAGCTGTTGGGTCTTCAGGAAAGCCTCCTCCATGCGGCCCATGAAGAGGTTGGCATAGGAGGGAGCCATCCTGGTTCCCATGGCCGTTCCCCTGATTTGTTTGTAGGTCTTACCTTCAAAAGTGAAGTAATTGTGGGTGAGGATGAAGTTGGTAAGTGTGATAAGGAACGAGGTTTTTGGAAGATCTTCGGGTGGGCGTTGGGAGAGGTAGTGCTCAAGGGCAGCGAGACCATGGGTATGTGGGATGTTTGTGTAAAGGGATGTAGCATCTATGGTGACAAGAAAGGTTTCAGGTGGGAGAGGAGTGGGAATGGATTTGAGGCGTTCTAGGAAGTGGTTTGTGTCTTTGATGTAGGATGGGAGTCTGCGGGTGATAGGTTGTAGGTGCTGGTCTACCAGAGCTGAGATACGTTCGGTTGGGGATTTGAAGCCTGCTACAATGGGACGGCCAGGATGGTTCTCTTTGTGGATTTTGGGTAATAGGTAGAAGGTAGGGGTATGTGGCTCAGGTGGAGTGAGTAAGTCTATGGAAGCCGTTGTGAGGCCTTGTGAGGGACCTTGGATTTTTAGGATTTTTTGCAGCTCAGTCTGGATGGAGGGAATGGGATCCTGGGTAACAGCTTTGTAGGTTGAGGTGTCAGAGAGTTGACGCAGTCCTTCTGCCACATACTCCACACGGTCAAGTACGACAGTTGTGGAGCCTTTATCCGCCGGGAGGATGACAATAGAGCGGTCTATTTTCAGCTCCTTAATGGCACGGGATTCAGCTGGGGTGATGTTGGGGGTTGTCGGGATGTTCTTCAAGAAGGACTGGGAGGCAACACTGGATGTGAGGAATTCCTGAAATGTCTGCAAGGGATGGTTTTGGGGGAGGGGAGGAGGATCCCTTTGAGAAGGCAGTTGGAACTGTTCTAGACAGGGTTCAACACTGGGTCTAGTACTTGGGGGCTGTGTTTGGGTAGTGAAGTGATATTTCCAGTTGAGGTTCCGGATGAATGAGAGGAGATCTTTAACCAGGGCAGTGTGGTTGAATTTAGGTGTGGGGCTAAAGGTTAAGCCTTTTGATAGAACAGATGTCTCTGGAGGAGAGAGGGATCTGGATGAGAGGTTTAGGACTGAATTGGGACTGGTGATATGTGGCATTTGACTGTGGTTATAGTTGAGATTTGGTCTGTGTGGGGTATGTGCTGGGATGGGGAGATTGAGTAGGGTGGCTAGGCTAGGTTTGTTGGCTGAGGGGGGTTTGTTGAAGGTTCTGTTGTGGTTGGTGTTTGTGAGGGATAGGGAGAGGGACCCCACTTCTTAGGTGTTGCACTAGCACTGTGGATAGTTTTTTCAGGTGGTGTGTGGCATGGAACTCAAGTTTGCAGCTGGCTTCTAGGATGATGTTCCTCAGTGTGTTCTCCAAGCAAGGGTTTGAGAGGTGGAGGACTTTGAAGAGAGATAGGAGCTGTTGGGAGTGGTGGTTACACGAAGTAGTGTAGAGATTCAGGACAAGTTGGGTAAGGGCTAAGGATTGAAGGTTCTGGAAGTCCAGGAGAGACTGGTGGAAGGAGGAATTGCACCCGGAGATGGGAACTTTTAAGGTAAGCCCTTTAGGGGTAATTCCAAAGGTTAAGCAGGACTGGAGGAAAAATATGTGGGATTGCAGTTTGGCTACGGTGAATGTATGTTTCCGGAATGAATGTAAATAATGTGGTATAGGATTAGGGTACATAGTGGGTAACTGGTGGGTAGGGAAATTAAATAACTAAAGTTGAAATAGTAATCATAAGAAGGCGTAAAACACGGAGGGAAGGACGAGAAGGAAAGAAATTGTGTTGGTAATGTTCAATACCAAAGGAAGACCACTAAATAAGACAAATACGGAAAAAGTTGAGCAGACCAAGCAAGTATGTCCAGATCAGGGGAAAAAAAAACACACGTAGCTCATAGCGAGTGGCGAAAAAAGATCGCGCGTGCCGCAAAAGCGATCGCGCGTGCCGCAAAAGCGATCGCGCGTGCCGCAAAAAAGATCGCGGGTGGGGCAGAAATGTCCCAAAAAATTTTTCTTGTGGCAGAGAAAGATAGCCAATGGTACAAAAATATCGCCAGCAGCAAGAAATCGACGGAAATAGATGATACTGGTAGGTGTGGAAGAGATTGTTGGCAGTGATTGTTGGCTGGGAAACAGCGAATAACGAACGTTAAAATTATGGAATGTTGAATAAATAAATCAATAAATAAAAAAGAGAAGAGGACTATAAACGGAACAAGATAATAGGAGGAAGATGAAACTAGCACAGTTGGTGACGAAAATATTTATTTATGTATATATAAAACACTGAAGAAGAGAAAGTGTTAAGATGACAGACGTAAGTGATAGCTAACAAAAGGGACAAAACAATGAAGGATGTGGACCATATAGGTGATCTATATGATTAATGGAAAATCTCATAAGATGTGAAACAAATACTAACAAAGAGATAGAGGGGCTGGCCAGTACTTACCTCAGCTCAGTACAGCCGATAGATACACATAAAACAGAACTGAAAATTTACATTCCTAGCTTTCGGAACTTTGTTCCTTCATCAGGGAGGAGAGAGGGGAAAAAAGGGAAGAAGGGAAAGTGGATTCAGTTACTCACAACCCAGGTTATGAAGCAACAGGGAAAGGTAAACAGGGAGAGTAGCAAGGATGGAGGCATGGTTGTCAGAGGGAAGCCAAAGATATTCTACTGTAAGTACTGTGCCAGCTTCAAACCAAAGAGGATGCATACAGAAGTAAAGAGATATATAGTATAAAGATAAACACAACTATGTAGGATGAAAAGATGTGTGAATGGCTAAAGAGGAAAGGGAAAGAGGAGAAGACTGAAGAGTGAATGGGAGTGAGGTTGTTTAACGTAGGTTCAGTCCAGGGGGATGGCGGGATGAAAGGATGTGTTGGAGTGCAAGTTCCCATCTCCGCAGTTCAGAGGGACTGGTGTTCGGTGGGAGAAGCCAAATGGCACATACGGTGTAGCAGGTTCCTAGGTCCCTAGAATTATGCTGGAGGGCATGCTCCGCTACTGGGTATTGGGCATCTCCTAGGCGGACAGTTTGTCTGTGTCCGTTCATGCGCTCAGCCAGTTTGGTTGTTGTCATGCCGATGTAAAAGGCTGTGCAGTGCAGGCATGTCAGTTGATAAATGACATGTGTAGTTTCACACGTAGCCCTGCCTTGAATTGTGTATGTTTTACCAGTAGCGGGGCTGGAGTAGGTGGTTGTGGGGGGATGCATGGGGCAGGTTTTGCAGCGGGGTCGGTTACAGGGGTAGGAACCGCTGGGTAGAGAAGGTAGTCTGGGAATATTGTAGGGTTTAACAAGGATGTTACGGAGGTTAGGGGGGCGACGAAAGGCAACTCTGGGTGGTGTGGGGAGAATTTTGTCAAGGGATGATCTCATTTCAGGGGTTGACTTGAGAAAGTCATATCCCTGGCGGAGTAATTTGTTGATGTTTTCGAGGCCAGGATAATATTGGGTGACAAGGGGGATGCTTCTGTGTGGTCTGGGGGTAGGAGCTTTGTTGTTGGACGGGGAGGAATGTATTGCTCGGGAAATCTGTTTGTGGACAAGGTCTGCAGGATAGTTGCGGGAGAGGAAAGCACTGGTCAGGTTATTGGTGTAGTTGTTGAGGGATTCGTCACTGGAGCAGATACGTTTGCCACGAATACCTAGGCTGTAGGGAAGGGAGCGTTTGATGTGGAAAGGATGGCAGCTATCAAAGTGAAGGTACTGTTGTTTGTTTGTGGGTTTGATATGGACAGATATGTGGATGTGAGCTTCAACAAGATGAAGGTCAACATCCAGGAAGGTGGCTTGGGTTTTGGAGAAGGACCAGGTGAAATTCAGATTCGAAAAGGAGTTGAGGTTATGGAGGAAATTAAGGAGTGTTTCTTCACCATGAGTCCAGACCACAAAGATGTCATCTATAAACGTATACCAGGCCAGGGGAAGCAGCTGTTGGGTCTTCAGGAAAGCCTCCTCCATGCGGCCCATGAAGAGGTTGGCATAGGAGGGAGCCATCCTGGTTCCCATGGCCGTTCCCCTGATTTGTTTGTAGGTCTTACCTTCAAAAGTGAAGTAATTGTGGGTGAGGATGAAGTTGGTAAGTGTGATAAGGAACGAGGTTTTTGGAAGATCTTCGGGTGGGCGTTGGGAGAGGTAGTGCTCAAGGGCAGCGAGACCATGGGTATGTGGGATGTTTGTGTAAAGGGATGTAGCATCTATGGTGACAAGAAAGGTTTCAGGTGGGAGAGGAGTGGGAATGGATTTGAGGCGTTCTAGGAAGTGGTTTGTGTCTTTGATGTAGGATGGGAGTCTGCGGGTGATAGGTTGTAGGTGCTGGTCTACCAGAGCTGAGATACGTTCGGTTGGGGATTTGAAGCCTGCTACAATGGGACGGCCAGGATGGTTCTCTTTGTGGATTTTGGGTAATAGGTAGAAGGTAGGGGTATGTGGCTCAGGTGGAGTGAGTAAGTCTATGGAAGCCGTTGTGAGGCCTTGTGAGGGACCTTGGATTTTTAGGATTTTTTGCAGCTCAGTCTGGATGGAGGGAATGGGATCCTGGGTAACAGCTTTGTAGGTTGAGGTGTCAGAGAGTTGACGCAGTCCTTCTGCCACATACTCCACACGGTCAAGTACGACAGTTGTGGAGCCTTTATCCGCCGGGAGGATGACAATAGAGCGGTCTATTTTCAGCTCCTTAATGGCACGGGATTCAGCTGGGGTGATGTTGGGGGTTGTCGGGATGTTCTTCAAGAAGGACTGGGAGGCAACACTGGATGTGAGGAATTCCTGAAATGTCTGCAAGGGATGGTTTTGGGGGAGGGGAGGAGGATCCCTTTGAGAAGGCAGTTGGAACTGTTCTAGACAGGGTTCAACACTGGGTCTAGTACTTGGGGGCTGTGTTTGGGTAGTGAAGTGATATTTCCAGTTGAGGTTCCGGGTGAATGAGAGGAGATCTTTAACCAGGGCAGTGTGGTTGAATTTAGGTGTGGGGCTAAAGGTTAAGCCTTTTGATAGAACAGATGTCTCTGGAGGAGAGAGGGATCTGGATGAGAGGTTTAGGACTGAATTGGGACTGGTGATATGTGGCATTTGACTGTGGTTATAGTTGAGATTTGGTCTGTGTGGGGTATGTGCTGGGATGGGGAGATTGAGTAGGGTGGCTAGGCTAGGTTTGTTGGCTGAGGGGGGTTTGTTGAAGGTTCTGTTGTGGTTGGTGTTTGTGAGGGATAGGGAGAGGGACCCCACTTCTTAGGTGTTGCACTAGCACTGTGGATAGTTTTTTCAGGTGGTGTGTGGCATGGAACTCAAGTTTGCAGCTGGCTTCTAGGATGATATTCCTCAGTGTGTTCTCCAAGCAAGGGTTTGAGAGGTGGAGGACTTTGAAGAGAGATAGGAGCTGTTGGGAGTGGTGGTTACATGAAGTAGTGTAGAGATTCAGGACAAGTTGGGTAAGGGCTAAGGATTGAAGGTTCTGGAAGTCCAGGAGAGACTGGTGGAAGGAGGAATTGCACCCGGAGATGGGAACTTTTAAGGTAAGCTTTTTAGGGGTAATTCCAAAGGTTAAGCAGGACTGGAGGAAAAATATGTGGGATTGCAGTTTGGCTACGGTGAATGCATGTTTCCAGAATGAATGTAAATAATGTGGTATAGGATTAGGGTACATAGTGGGTAACTGGTGGGTAGGGAAATTAAATAACTAAAGTTGAAATAGTAATCATAAGAAGGCGTAAAACACGGAGGGAAGGACGAGAAGGAAAGAAATTGTGTTGGTAATGTTCAATACCAAAGGAAGACCACTAAATAAGAAAAATACGGAAAAAGTTGAGCAGACCAAGCAAGTATGTCCAGATCAGGGGAAAAAAAACACACGTAGCTCATAGCGAGTGGCGAAAAAAGATCGCGCGTGCCGCAAAAGCGATCGCGCGTGCCGCAAAAGCGATCGCACGTGCCGCAAAAAAGATCGCGGGTGGGGCAGAAATGTCCCAAAAAATTTTTCTTGTGGCAGAGAAAGATAGCCAATGGTACAAAAATATCGCCAGCAGCAAGAAATCGACGGAAATAGATGATACTGGTAGGTGTGGAAGAGATTGTTGGCAGTGATTGTTGGCTGGGAAACAGCGAATAACGAACGTTAAAACTATGGATTGTTGAATAAATAAATCAATAAATAAAAAAGAGAAGAGGACTATAAACGGAACAAGATAATAGGAGGAAGATGAAACTAGCACAGTTGGTGACGAAAATATTTATTTATGTATATATAAAACACTGAAGAAGAGAAAGTGTTAAGATGACAGACGTAAGTGATAGCTAACAAAAGGGACAAAACAATGAAGGATGTGGACCATATAGGTGATCTATATGATTAATGGAAAATCTCATAAGATGTGAAACAAATACTAACAAAGAGATAGAGGGGCTGGCCAGTACTTACCTCAGCTCAGTACAGCCGATAGATACACATAAAACAGAACTGAAAATTTACATTCCTAGCTTTCGGAACTTTGTTCCTTCATCAGGGAGGAGAGAGGGGAAAAAAGGGAAGAAGGGAAACTGGATTCAGTTACTCACAACCCAGGTTATGAAGCAACAGGGAAAGGTAAAGAGGGAGGGTAGCAAGGATGGAGGCATGGTTGTCAGAGGGAAGCCAAAGATATTCTACTGTAAGTACTGTGCCAGCTTCAAACCAAAGAGGATGCATACAGAAGTAAAGAGGTATATAGTATAAAGATAAACACAACTATGTAGGGTGAAAAGATGTGTGAATGGCTAAAGAGGAAAGGGAAAGAGGAGAAGACTGAAGAGTGAATGGGAGTGAGGTTGTTTAACGTAGGTTCAGTCCAGGGGGATAGCGGGATGAAAGGATGTGTTGGAGTGCATGTTCCCATCTCCGCAGTTCAGAGGGACTGGTGTTGGGTGGGAGAAGCCAAATGGCACATACGGTGTAGCAGGTTCCTAGGTCCCTAGAATTATGCTGGAGGGCATGCTCCGCTACTGGGTATTGGGCATCTCCTAGGCGGACAGTTCGTCTGTGTCCGTTCATGCGCTCAGCCAGTTTGGTTGTTGTCATTCCGATGTAAAAGGCTGTGCAGTGCAGGCATGTCAGTTGATAAATGACATGTGTAGTTTCACACGTAGCCCTGCCTTGAATTGTGTATGTTTTACCAGTAGCGGGGCTGGAGTAGGTGGTTGTGGGGGGATGCATGGGGCAGGTTTTGCAGCGGGGTCGGTTACAGGGGTAGGAACCGCTGGGTAGAGAAGGTAGTCTGGGAATATTGTAGGGTTTAACAAGGATGTTACGGATGTTAGGGGGGCGACGAAAGGCAACTCTGGGTGGTGTGGGGAGAATTTTGTCAAGGGATGATCTCATTTCAGGGGTTGACTTGAGAAAGTCATATCCCTGGCGGAGTAATTTGTTGATGTTTTCGAGGCCAGGATAATATTGGGTGACAAGGGGGATGCTTCTGTGTGGTCTGGGGGTAGGAGCTTTGTTGTTGGACGGGGAGGAATGTATTGCTCGGGAAATCTGTTTGTGGACAAGGTCTGCAGGATAGTTGTGGGAGAGGAAAGCACTGGTCAGGTTATTGGTGTAGTTGTTGAGGGATTCGTCACTGGAGCAGATACGTTTGCCACGAATACCTAGGCTGTAGGGAAGGGAGCGTTTGATGTGGAAAGGATGGCAGCTATCAAAGTGAAGGTACTGTTGTTTGTTTGTGGGTTTGATATGGATAGAGGTGTGGATGTGAGCTTCAACAAGATGAAGGTCAACATCCAGGAAGGTGGCTTGGGTTTTGGAGAAGGACCAGGTGAAATTCAGATTCGAAAAGGAGTTGAGGTTATGGAGGAAATTAAGGAGTGTTTCTTCACCATGAGTCCAGACCACAAAGATGTCATCTATAAACCTATACCAGGCCAGGGGAAGCAGCTGTTGGGTCTTCAGGAAAGCCTCCTCCATGCGGCCCATGAAGAGGTTGGCATAGGAGGGAGCCATCCTGGTTCCCATGGCCGTTCCCCTGATTTGTTTGTAGGTCTTACCTTCAAAAGTGAAGTAATTATGGGTGAGGATGAAGTTGGTAAGTGTGATAAGGAACGAGGTTTTTGGAAGATCTTCGGGTGGGCGTTGGGAGAGGTAGTGCTCAAGGGCAGCGAGACCATGGGTATGTGGGATGTTTGTGTAAAGGGATGTAGCATCTATGGTGACAAGAAAGGTTTCAGGTGGGAGAGGAGTGGGAATGGATTTGAGGCGTTCTAGGAAGTGGTTTGTGTCTTTGATGTAGGATGGGAGTCTGCGGGTGATAGGTTGTAGGTGCTGGTCTACCAGAGCTGAGATACGTTCGGTTGGGGATTTGAAGCCTGCTACAATGGGACGGCCAGGATGGTTCTCTTTGTGGATTTTGGGTAATAGGTAGAAGGTAGGGGTACGTGGCTCAGGTGGAGTGAGTAAGTCTATGGAAGCCGTTGTAAGGCCTTGTGAGGGACCTTGGATTTTTAGGATTTTTTGCAGCTCAGTCTGGATGGAGGGAATGGGATCCTGGGTAACAGCTTTGTAGGTTGAGGTGTCAGAGAGTTGACGCAGTCCTTCTGCCACATACTCCACACGGTCAAGTACGACAGTTGTGGAGCCTTTATCCGCCGGGAGGATGACAACAGAGCGGTCTATTTTCAGCTCCTTAATGGCACGGGATTCAGCTGGGGTGATGTTGGGGGTTGTCGGGATGTTCTTCAAGAAGGACTGGGAGGCAACACTGGATGTGAGGAATTCCTGAAATGTCTGCAAGGGATGGTTTTGGGGGAGGGGAGGAGGATCCCTTTGAGAAGGCAGTTGGAACTGTTCTAGACAGGGTTCAACACTGGGTCTAGTACTTGGGGGCTGTGTTTGGGTAGTGAAGTGATATTTCCAGTTGAGGTTCCGGGTGAATGAGAGGAGATCTTTAACCAGGGCAGTGTGGTTGAATTTAGGTGTGGGGCTAAAGGTTAAGCCTTTTGATAGAACAGATGTCTCTGGAGGAGAGAGGGATCTGGATGAGAGGTTTAGGACTGAATTGGGACTGGTGATATGTGGCATTTGACTGTGGTTATAGTTGAGATTTGGTCTGTGTGGGGTATGTGCTGGGATGGGGGGATTGAGTAGGGTGGCTAGGCTTGGTTTGTTGGCTATGAGGGGGGTTTGTTGAAGGTTCTGTTGTGGTTGGTGTTTGTGAGGGATAGGGAGAGGGACCCCACTTCTTAGGTGTTGCACTAGCACTGTGGATAGTTTTTTCAGGTGGTGTGTGGCATGGAACTCAAGTTTGCAGCTGGCTTCTAGGATGATGTTCCTCAGTGTGTTCTCCAAGCAAGGGTTTGAGAGGTGGAGGACTTTGAAGAGAGATAGGAGCTGTTGGGAGTGGTGGTTACATGAAGTAGTGTAGAGATTCAGGACAAGTTGGGTAAGGGCTAAGGATTGAAGGTTCTGGAAGTCCAGGAGAGACTGGTGGAAGGAGGAATTGCACCCGGAGATGGGAACTTTTAAGGTAAGCCCTTTAGGGGTAATTCCAAAGGTTAAGCAGGACTGGAGGAAAAATATGTGGGATTGCAGTTTGGCTACGGTGAATGCATGTTTCCGGAATGAATGTAAATAATGTGGTATAGGATTAGGGTACATAGTGGGTAACTGGTGGGTAGGGAAATTAAATAACTAAAGTTGAAATAGTAATCATAAGAAGGCGTAAAACACGGAGGGAAGGACGAGAAGGAAAGAAATTGTGTTGGTAATGTTCAATACCAAAGGAAGACCACTAAATAAGAAAAATACGGAAAAGGTTGATCAGACCAAGCAAGTATGTCCAGATCAGGGGAAAAAAAACACACGTAGCTCAAAAACAGAGATAGCGAGTGGCGAAAAAAGATCGCGCGTGCCGCAAAAGCGATCGCGCGTGCCGCGATCGCGCGTTCCGCAAAAGCGATCGCGCGTGCCGCAAAAAAGATCGCGCGTGCCGCAAAAAAGATCGCGCGTGCCGCAAAAAAGATCGCGCGTGCCGCAAAAAAGATCGCGGGTGGGGCAGAACCAGTATCATCTATTTCCGTAGATTTCTTGTTGCTGGCGATATTTTTGTACCATTGGCTATCTTTCTCTGCCACAAGAAAAATTTTTTGGGACATTTCTGCCCCACCCGCGATCTTTTTTGCGGCACGCGTGATCTTTTTTGCGGCACGCGCGATCGCTTTTGCGGCACGCGCGATCTTTTTTCGCCACTCGCTATGAGCTACGTGTGTTTTTTTTCCCCTGATCTGGACATACTTGCTTGGTCTGCTCAACTTTTTCCGTATTTTTCTTATTTAGTGGTCTTCCTTTGGTATTGAACATTACCAACACAATTTCTTTCCTTCTCGTCCTTCCCTCCGTGTTTTACGCCTTCTTATGATTACTATTTCAACTTTAGTTATTTAATTTCCCTACCCACCAGTTACCCACTATGTACCCTAATCCTATACCACATTATTTACATTCATTCCGGAAACATGCATTCACCGTAGCCAAACTGCAATCCCACATATTTTTCCTCCAGTCCTGCTTAACCTTTGGAATTACCCCTAAAGGGCTTACCTTAAAAGTTCCCATCTCCGGGTGCAATTCCTCCTTCCACCAGTCTCTCCTGGACTTCCAGAACCTTCAATCCTTAGCCCTTACCCAACTTGTCCTGAATCTCTACACTACTTCATGTAACCACCACTCCCAACAGCTCCTATCTCTCTTCAAAGTCCTCCACCTCTCAAACCCTTGCTTGGAGAACACACTGAGGAACATCATCCTAGAAGCCAGCTGCAAACTTGAGTTCCATGCCACACACCACCTGAAAAAACTATCCACAGTGCTAGTGCAACACCTAAGAAGTGGGGTCCCTCTCCCTATCCCTCACAAACACCAACCACAACAGAACCTTCAACAAACCCCCCTCATAGCCAACAAACCTAGCCTAGCCACCCTACTCAATCTCCCCATCCCAGCACATACCCCACACAGACCAAATCTCAACTATAACCACAGTCAAATGCCACATATCACCAGTCCCAATTCAGTCCTAAACCTCTCATCCAGATCCCTCTCTCCTCCAGAGACATCTGTTCTATCAAAAGGCTTAACCTTTAGCCCCACACCTAAATTCAACCACACTGCCCTGGTTAAAGATCTCCTCTCATTCACCCGGAACCTCAACTGGAAATATCACTTCACTACCCAAACACAGCCCCCAAGTACTAGACCCAGTGTTGAACCCTGTCTAGAACAGTTCCAACTGCCTTCTCAAAGGGATCCTCCTCCCCTCCCCCAAAACCATCCCTTGCAGACATTTCAGGAATTCCTCACATCCAGTGTTGCCTCCCAGTCCTTCTTGAAGAACATCCCGACAACCCCCAACATCACCCCAGCTGAATCCCGTGCCATTAAGGAGCTGAAAATAGACCGCTCTATTGTCATCCTCCCGGCGGATAAAGGCTCCACAACTGTCGTACTTGACCGTGTGGAGTATGTGGCAGAAGGACTGCGTCAACTCTCTGACACCTCAACCTACAAAGCTGTTACCCAGGATCCCATTCCCTCCATCCAGACTGAGCTGCAAAAAATCCTAAAAATCCAAGGTCCCTCACAAGGCCTCACAACGGCTTCCATAGACTTACTCACTCCACCTGAGCCACGTACCCCTACCTTCTACCTATTACCCAAAATCCACAAAGAGAACCATCCTGGCCGTCCCATTGTAGCAGGCTTCAAATCCCCAACTGAACGTATCTCAGCTCTGGTAGACCAGCACCTACAACCTATCACCCGCAGACTCCCATCCTACATCAAAGACACAAACCACTTCCTAGAACGCCTCAAATCCATTCCCACTCCTCTCCCACCTGAAACCTTTCTTGTCACCATAGATGCTACATCCCTTTACACAAACATCCCACATACCCATGGTCTCGCTGCCCTTGAGCACTACCTCTCCCAACGCCCACCCGAAGATCTTCCAAAAACCTCGTTCCTTATCACACTTACCAACTTCATCCTCACCCATAATTACTTCACTTTTGAAGGTAAGACCTACAAACAAATCAGGGGAACGGCCATGGGAACCAGGATGGCTCCCTCCTATGCCAACCTCTTCATGGGCCGCATGGAGGAGGCTTTCCTGAAGACCCAACAGCTGCTTCCCCTGGCCTGGTATAGGTTTATAGATGACATCTTTGTGGTCTGGACTCATGGTGAAGAAACACTCCTTAATTTCCTCCATAACCTCAACTCCTTTTCGAATCTGAATTTCACCTGGTCCTTCTCCAAAACCCAAGCCACCTTCCTGGATGTTGACCTTCATCTTGTTGAAGCTCACATCCACACCTCTGTCCATATCAAACCCACAAACAAACAACAGTACCTTCACTTTGATAGCTGCCATCCTTTCCACATCAAACGCTCCCTTCCCTACAGCCTAGGTATTCGTGGCAAACGTATCTGCTCCAGTGACGAATCCCTCAACAACTACACCAATAACCTGACCAGTGCTTTCCTCTCCCGCAACTATCCTGCAGACCTTGTCCACAAACAGATTTCCCGAGCAATACATTCCTCCCCGTCCAACAACAAAGTTCCTACCCCCAGACCACACAGAAGCATCCCCCTTGTCACCCAATATTATCCTGGCCTCGAAAACATCAACAAATTACTCCGCCAGGGATATGACTTTCTCAAGTCAACCCCTGAAATGAGATCATCCCTTGACAAAATTCTCCCCACACCACCCAGAGTTGCCTTTCGTCGCCCCCCTAACCTCCGTAACATCCTTGTTAAACCCTACAATATTCCCAGACTACCTTCTCTACCCAGCGGTTCCTACCCCTGTAACCGACCCCGCTGCAAAACCTGCCCCATGCATCCCCCCACAACCACCTACTCCAGCCCCGCTACTGGTAAAACATACACAATTCAAGGCAGGGCTACGTGTGAAACTACACATGTCATTTATCAACTGACATGCCTGCACTGCACAGCCTTTTACATCGGCATGACAACAACCAAACTGGCTGAGTGCATGAACGGACACAGACGAACTGTCCGCCTAGGAGATGCCCAATACCCAGTAGCGGAGCATGCCCTCCAGCATAATTCTAGGGACCTAGGAACCTGCTACACCGTATGTGCCATTTGGCTTCTCCCACCCAACACCAGTCCCTCTGAACTGCAGAGATGGGAACTTGCACTCCAACACATCCTTTCATCCCGCCATCCCCCTGGACTGAACCTACGTTAAACAACCTCACTCCCATTCACTCTTCAGTCTTCTCCTCTTTCCCTTTCCTCTTTAGCCATTCACACATCTTTTCATCCTACATAGTTGTGTTTATCTTTATACTATATACCTCTTTACTTCTGTATGCATCCTCTTTGGTTTGAAGCTGGCACAGTACTTACAGTAGAATATCTTTGGCTTCCCTCTGACAACCATGCCTCCATCCTTGCTACCCTCCCTGTTTACCTTTCCCTGTTGCTTCATAACCTGGGTTGTGAGTAACTGAATCCACTTTCCCTTCTTCGCTTTTTTCCCCTCTCTCCTCCCTGATGAAGGAACAAAGTTCCGAAAGCTAGGAATGTAAATTTTCAGTTCTGTTTTATGTGTATCTATCGGCTGTACTGAGCTGAGGTAAGTACTGGCCAGCCCCTCTACCTCTTTGTTAGTATATATATATATATATATATATATATATATATATATATATATATATATATAGAATTGTGTATCTTCAGTAAGTTCTTGAAGGTAGAATAATTAATCAATATTGCTGCCTTGAGGTTCTCACTCAACTCTGTGAGAAAATATGAAACAAAATCCGAATTGTGGAAAAACAAGTCATGGGTTCTGCATCAAGACAATGCACTCATTCGTACTGCATTGTGTGTTAAGAGGTTTCAAGTGAAGAACAGCATTGCAGTGTTAGACCACTGATCTCACCTTATTTGCCTGACTTATCTGTTCCCCTCAAGGTCAAATCTGCACTTAAAAAAAAAGAACAAGATTGTAGTCTGTTGATGCAGTGGAAGAAAAAGCATCACATGTCATCAAGAAACTCACAGAGGTCGACTTCCAGCACTGTCTCCATGAATGGAAAATTCTTGTGGAGTGATGTAGGGATAGAGGAGGGGAGTAGCTGAGGGTGAGAGTAACTAAATATGTGTTTTGAAATAAAACAATGGAAAATCCTGGATGGAATAATGAAAATATTATGAAAAGGAAGGTTTCTACTCACCGTATAACAGAGAAGCTGAGTCATGAATAGACACAATGAAAAGTCCATCAAACAAAGCTTTCAGCCAAACAGGCCTTCATCAGAATTAGATGACATACATATACATACTTACAAAAATGCAACTCACACCTACTCGACCACAGTCTCTGGCTGCATGGCCAGACTGCGAGTTGCAGTGCATTATGGGAGAAGCAACCAGTGTGCTGCATTCTACTTGGTCATGACAAACAACAGGCTGTCTGTCCACACAAATGGCTACCAACGAATGGTGGCTAAGAAACAGCTGAACCACCCAGTTGCTGAGCATGCTGCCTAGCGATGTTCTTCATTTAAATGACTGTTTCACAGCCTGTGCCATCTGGATTTGTCCCACCAACACCAGCTTTTCTGTATTTCAGAGGTAGGAACTCTCCCTTAATACGTCCTATGTTCCCGTAACCATTCTGGCCTCAACCTTCGTTAATCATTCTCCTTTCTCCCCTTTCCTGTTCCTTTTCCAGCACTGCACAGCCCTTTATTCCACCAGTGCACTCACAATATTTTTTACTTCTCTCTTTTTCCGCTTCGCTGCCCTCCCCTCCCCCCTTGCCGTCTAACCTTCCGACTGTACCTAGCTGCCCTACCCTCTTCCCTCCTTGTCCCTGTATGCTCCCACAAGCAGCACTTCACCGTCCCCCACCCCTACACTGCTATCCCTCCCTCTCCCCATCCTTACCCCTACCACCCACTCAGCTTCTCCCATCACGCACTGCTGCTCACAGTCTGGCCTTGACAGCCAGAGACTGTAGTCGTGTGTGTGAGTTGCGTTTGCATGAATGTGTGTGTTGTCCAATTCTGATGAAGGCTTCTTTGGCCGAAAGCTTTGTTTGATAGTCTTTTTTGTTGTGACTATGTGTTACTCAGCGTCTCCACTATATGGTGAGTAGCAGCTATACCTTTCATAATATGTTATATTTGAAATAAAATGTTTTACAGCAATATACCTGTTATTTTATAACCCCACTTCAAATGTCGGGTGGTTCTTGAAAACCGTGCAAGTTAACTAGAGCCTATATTCCAAAATGAAGTCCAGTCCATAGCATATTGAAGTTCTCCCTAAGAAAAATCGAGCCCATGATGCTAATGCCCAAACCAAACCTATGGCATACTCACCATACACTCCACAGATCTCATGACAACTGACTCTAGACTGTCCTTGACCTTCTTATATCGTTCATTCTGGTGTGGGTTCATCAGGGGCCATACCTGGATGACAAGTAGCTTCTAAGCCAAACCTCTGGCATACTCACAGCACGCTTCACAGATCTCATGACAGATGACTTAGACTGCCCTTGACCAGCTTATATACTGGATTCTCATCAGGGGCCAGTCCTGATGACAAGTACCATCTGAGTAGTGGCACTATGGTGGTCCACAGTAATGTTGCGCCAGTTACTTAGTTTCCAAAGTGACAGCAATGGATACCACTATATTGTCAGGGCATAAGAAAGTAGGTGGTGTTTAATATGGAGTAGCAGCCATCGGAAAAGACAGCGACCGATATTGATGTTTTTTGTGGTGAAAGCCTGGGGCAGGACGAGGTTGCCCAGGGTCAGAGCAGCTCCTTTTGTGAGTAAAAGTTGTTACTTCTCCTTGAGGTGCCGTTACCCTCACAAGATCTAATACATGTTATTAGGGTAACTTACATTAGATATCATGTGATTAGATTAGATTAGATTAATACTAGTTCTATAGATCATAAATACGATATTTCGTAATGATGTGGAACGAGTCAAATTTTCCAATACGTGACATAATTAAGTTAATTTAACAACACAATTAAGTTAATATAACAACTTTTTTGTTTTTTTATAACTTTTTCTTTTTTTCGTAATTTATATCTAAAAATTCCTCTATGGAGTAGAAGGAGTTGTCATTCAGAAATTCTTTTAATTTCTTCTTAAATACTTGTTGGTTATCTGTCAGAGCCCGCATCTCGTGGTCGTGCGGTAGCGTTCTCGCTTCCCACGCCCGGGTTCCCGGGTTCGATTCCCGGCGGGGTCAGGGATTTTCTCTGCCTCGTGATGGCTGGGTGTTGTGTGATGTCCTTAGGTTAGTTAGGTTTAAGTAGTTCTAAGTTCTAGGGGACTGATGACCTAAGATGTTAAGTCCCATAGTGCTCAGAGCCATTTGAACCATTTATCTGTCAGACTTTTGATACTATTTGGTAAGTGACCAAAGACTTTACTGGCAGTATAATTCACCCCTTTCTGTGCCAAAGTTAGATTTAATCTTGAATAGTGAAGATCATCCTTTCTCCTAGTATTGTAGTTATGCACACTGCTATTACTTTTGAATTGGGTTTGGTTGTTAATAACAAATTTCGTAAGAGAGTATATATACTGAGAAGCTTATCCCTAGATCCTTAAATAAATGTCTGCAGGATGATCTTGAGTGGACTCCAGCTATTATTCTGATTACACGCCTTTGTGCAATAAATACTTTATTCCTCAGTGATGAATTACCCAAAACTATGATGCCATATGCAAGCAATGAGTGAAAATAGGAGTAGTAAGCTAATTTACTAAGATGTTTATCACCAAAATTTGCAATGACCCTTATTGCATAAGTAGCTGAACTCAAACGTTTCAGCAGATCATCAATGTGTTTCTTCCAATTTAATCTCTCATCAATGGACACACCTAAAAATTTTGAATATTCTACCTTAGCTATATGCTTCTGATTAAGGTCTATATTTATTAATGGCGTCATACCATTTACTGTACGGAACTGTATGTACTGTGTCTTATCGAAATTCAGTGAGAATCCGTTTACAAGGAACCACTTAGTAATTTTCTGAAAGACATTATTGACAATTTCATCAGTTAATTCTTGTTTGTCAGGTGTGATTACTATACTTGTATCATCAGCAAAGAGAACTAACTTTGCCTCTTCATGAATATAGAATGGCAAGTCATTAATATATATTAAGAACAATGAAGGACCCAAGACCGACCCTTGTGGAACCCCATTCTTGATAGTTCCCCAGTTTGAGGAATGTGCTGATCTTTGCATATTATGAGAACTGCTTATTTCAACTTTCTGTGCTCTTCCAGTTAGGTACGAATTAAACCATTTGTGCACTGTCCCACTCATGCCACAATACTTGAGCTTGTCTAGCAGAATTTCATGATTTACACAATCAAAAGCCTTTGAGAGATCACAAAAAATCCCAATGGGTGGTATTCGGTTATTCAGATCATTCAAAATTTGATTGGTGAAAGCTTATATGGCATTTTCTGTTGAAAAACCTTTCTGGAAACCAAACTGGCATTTTGTTAGTACTTCATTTTTACAGATATGTGAAGCTACTCTTGAATACATTACTTTCTCAAAAATTTTGGATGAAGCTGTTAGAATGGAGATTGGACAGTAATTGTTGACATCAGATCTATCCCCTTTTTTATGCAAAGGTATAGCAATAGCATATTTCAGTCTATCAGGGAAATGCCCTGTTCCAAAGAGATATTACACAGGTGGCTGAGAATCTTACTTATCTGTTGAAAACAAGCTTTTAGTCTTTTGTTGGAAATGCCATCAATTCCATGTGAGTTTTTGCTTTTAACCAAGTTTATTATTTTCCCAATTTCAGAGGGAGAAGTGGGTGATATTGCAATTGTATCAAATTGCATAGGTATGGCCTCTTCCATTAACTGCCTAGCATCTTCTAATGAACACCTGGATCCTACTATATCCACAACATTTAGAAAATGATTATTAAAAATATTTTCAACTTCTGCCTTTTTGTTCGTAAAGTTTTCATTCAATCTGAAGGTAAAACTGCCTTCCTGTGCCCCTGGTTGACCTGTTTCTCTTTTAATAATATTCCAAATTGTTTTAATTTTATTATCAGAGTTGCTGATTTCAGACATGATACACATACTTCAGGATTTTTTAATAACTTTTCTTAACATAGCACATTAGTTTTTATAATGTTTGATAGTTTCTGGGTCACTACTCTTTCTTGCTGTCAGATACATTTCCCTTTTCCAGTTACAAGATATTTTTATACCCTTAGTAAGCCATGGTTTGTTACATGGTTTCTTACGAGTATATTTAACTATTTTCTTGGGGAAGCAGTTTTCAAATGCATTTACAAAAGTGTCATGAAATAAATTATATTTTAAATTGGCATCCGGTTCACGGTACACCTCATCCCAGTCTAACTGCTGTAGGCTTGCCCTGAAATTTGCAATTGTTAAATCGTTGACTGAACGTACTACTTTGGAGGACTGTTTAGTATTGCTGAATGGAGCTATGTCATATATTGTAACTAACTGTGCACCATGATCAGAAAGACCATTCTCAACAGGCTGAGCATTTATCTGGTTAAACTTATCTTATAACAAGTGAGCTGCTATCCTTTACCACCCGAGTAGGAAAATCAATAACGGGTGTCAAATTGAAAGAACCGAATAATACTTTAAGGTCATTTTTCCTATTACCCTCTTTCAGAGAATCTACATTGAAGTCCCCACAAATAATAATTTGCTTCCCCCTGTCTGACAGATAGCACAACAAGGAGTCCAAATTTTTCAGAAATAGATGAAAATTTCCCGATGGGGACCTATATACAGTTACAATTATAAATGTGCCTTTATTTGATTTAAACTCACAGGCTTCTATATGTTTCTCTACACAAAACTTTTTTGTTTCTATACTTTTTGAACAATGATAACTTTTGACATATATGATTGATTATGAAACCTTGAGGAGGAATCTGGTAGCCATCCCAGCTTATATCCTGTAACAAAGTGTTTCCATCTCCTATCTGTCAAGTTTTCTGGTACGCCTTAGTCCATCACATACCATTTTTGTTCTTCAGAAAACCTTTTTATCCTTATTTTTTGCACTTCTCAGTTGGAATATATGTTAGTCTTACATGTTATAGTGTTTTTGAGCTTGTAAATATTTGTTTTCCCCTGCAAAATGCGAAAGTGCAAAATATATGAGAGATCTTTGTCCTCCAAAAGAACATAACAAGAAATATTACTGGCCATCTTACTTGTTAACATTCTGCCCTCTGGAGACTAATATTTTTAGTAAAGTATAATGAGAGAGTGTGTGGTATCTTTCCTGATATGCTCTGCAGACCAAGATTTTTAATTCCCTTGCACAGCACTTACTTGTTAACATTCTGCCCTCTGGAGACTAATATTTTTTAGTAATGTATAATGAGAGAGAGTGTGGTATCTTTCCTGATACGATCTGCAGACCAAAGTTTTTAATTCCCTTTCACAGCACTTTCTTGCTGCACTTGTGCCTTGAAAATACAGGATGTGCACTAGTTGAAATATTGGCAGTTATCAAAGATATCACACAGCTGCATCCCTGTAACTTGTTTGAACATTTTATAAGCTGGGAGAAACTTAGGTTTCATATATTCAGGTAGCTCCACACGTTCTCTTACAGGCTTCTAAGGTTTGTAGGCGGGTGCTGTGTAGATAAAGTTTCAATATAAATTCATACCTGGAAATGTACCGTTTAAGATTAGATTTCTTTCAAGTCTCCCACTTCACAGGGATATTGCACTACATGTGTGTCGAGAATGTTTTTCGAATTGCCTCAGTCTATCACATTCCATTTTCAGCCGACCACAACAACAGCTGTGAAAAACTGGTACTTTTGCAACTAGGATAGCTGACTGTGGTGCTACACACAGCCCTCATAAAATACAGATTTCCACATTAGCTCATGAACTTTGTGGAACAGACTCCACTCCAAGACCGAGCGAGGTGGCGCAGTGGTTAGACATTGGACTCGCATTCGGGAGGACGACGGTTCAATCCCGCGTCCGGCCATCCTGATTTAGGTTTTCTGTGATTTCCCTAAATCACTCCAGGCAAATGCTGGGATGGTTCCTCTGAAAGGGCACGGCCGACTTCCTTCCCTAATCCGATGAGACCGATGACCACGCTGTCTGGTCTCCTTCCCCAAACCAACCAACTCCAGTCCAAGCTGAAACAGTTTATCAGCTGTTCATTAGAAAATGTGATGTCAAAGTGAATTTGGTGTATTTCTGCTGTTCTCATATCTGCTTTTCCATTCTGATCTGCTCCAGTTTTAAGTGTAATAAAATAGCATCAGCATGACCTTTTCCATATCAGAATCCAACTCTGAATTAAGATTCATGAGTACAGTTATACCTTCAAAAGGAAGGAATGTGCGCTGGATCAAAAAGAAAAGATTGCGTGACAAAGTGCCTTCCAGTATGCACACATACTGCGTCGCCAAATACACTGGTGTCCAAAATTAAAGCAACAAACCGCTATTTCCCCATCCTGTGTCTAATTCACAATATAATCATACAGACTGTCAACCAGATGTCCTTACAATCGTGTTCTGCACGGAAGATGGCATTCCAATTAATGGACAACCATGCCAACAAAGACGTCGGAGCATCTATGAAACGACGTTGCGTTTGGCGGGTAGCCCTACATCCACATTTGCTATGTACACAGTCACAGATGGTGCAGATGGCACAGAAGATGCCTAACAGACTCGCTGTGGTGGAGGGCTCGAGAAAGAGAAGAAGCAGGGCACTCACAAACTGATGTGTGCCAATGGCTTAGTGTGAATCGTTCTGTTGTTTCTCAGATGTGGTGATTTATTTATTCATTTATTCCATGTGATCTGATGGTACACAGTGTGTTGCATTGTATACAGATCGAAACTGTATCCCAAAGACCAGGGCAGAGCCGACCATATGTGGTTTCAGAAGAGAGGACCGTTATTTGGCTGTAAGGGCATGACAGTACCGCCTTAGTACTGCATGGCAGCTGACATGTGAGCTCGCTGCATCCACTGGACGTGTTGTATCGAGGCAAACTGTATGCAGAAAACTTCAGCAGAGTGACCTTTGTTATGGGAGACATGCTGTATGTCTACCTCTGATGCATCTACACATCTACACAGGGGGAACATCTACAGTGGAGTCATCAACATGCCACCTGAGTGGCCGAACAGTGGGACAATATTGTTTTCACAGATGAGTCCCAATTTAGTCTGGAGAGTGGTTCTCAAGCAATTCACGTCTGGAGGGAACTTGGAACAGGATTTTGGGACCAAACATTGTGGAAAGAGGCGTATATTGAGGAGAATTCCTAATGGTGTGGGCAGGGATTATATTGATGACTCGAACCCCTCTTCATGAACTTGTATGGATGAATCGGCAAGGTTTAACTGCTGTCAGGCATCGTTGTCCTCGATGGTGAGTGTTCATCGGAGGTGAGGGTATCATCTGGAGTGCCTCAGGGAAGTGTGGTAGGTCCGCTGTTGTTTTCTATCTACATAAATGATGTTTTGGATAGGGTGGGTAGCAATGTGCGGCTGTTTGCTGATGATGCTGTGGTGTACGGGAAGGTGTCGTCGTTGAGTGACTGTAGGAGGATACAAGATGACTTGGACAGGATTTGTGATTGGTGTAAAGAATGGCAGCTAACTCTAAATATAGATAAATGTAAATTAATGCAGATGAATAGGAAAAAGAATCCCGTAATGTTTGAATAGTCCATTAGTAGTGTAGCGCTTGACACAGTCACTTCGATTAAATATTTGGGCGTAACACTGCAGAGCGATATGAAGTGGGACAAGCATGTAATGGCAGTTGTGGGGAAGGCGGATAGTCGTCTTCGGTTCATTGGTAGAATTTTGGGAATATGTGGTTCATCTGTATAGGAGACCGCTTATAAAACACTAATACGACCTATTCTTGAGTACTGCTCGAGCGTTTGGGATCCCTATCAGGTCGGATTGAGGGAGGACATAGAAGCAATTCAGAGGCGGGCTGCTACATTTGTTACTGGTAGGTTTGATCATCACGCGAGTGTTACGGAATGCTTCAGGAACTCGGGTGCGAGTCTCTAGAGCAAAGGAGGCGTTCATTTCATGAATCGCTACTGAGGAATTTTAGAGAACCAGCTATCCCGATTTGAATTCCATAGAACATGTCTGGGATGTACTAGGGAGATGGCATGCATCACGTCAGCATCCACTAACAACTCTCCAAGACTGCGGGGAGCTCTGCAGGAAGAAGGGCGTTATTGCCTCAACATGAGACTGATGACATAATTTACAGCATGCCCCATCATTTTCAGGCTTGTATTGCTACCAGAGGTGGTCACACCCCATTGTATTGTATTGTATGTTAACCGGGGACCTAGAAAAGACGGAGAGGCTCCGTCCCCGCCGCAGCCACAGTGGTCCACAACCCCACGACGACTACCGCAGTCCACTTCACCCCTCCGCCGCTCCACACCGAACCCAGGGTTATTGTGCGGTTCGGCCCCCGGTGGATTCCCCAGGGAACGTCTCACACCAGACGAGTGTAACCCCTATGTTTGCGTGGTAGAGTAATGGTGGTGTACGCGTACTTGGAGAACTTGTTTGCGCAGCAATCGCCGACGAGGCGGAATATGGGGAACCGGTCCGCATACGCCGAGGCAGATAGAAAACCGCCTAAAAACCATCCACAGACTGGTCGGTTTACCGGACCTCGACACAGATCCGCCGGGCGCATTCGTGCTCGGGAGGTCACACCCCATACTGAGTACATTAACCAGCTGTCGAAATGTGTGTGCAAATCTGGAAAACAGTTGGAAAAAAAGAACATTTTTGTCTCCCGTTATGCATATCGCAGTTGTCTACGTTCTGTATTCTTTACATTGTTTCTGCTTTACTATCGCCTGTGTCTCCTGTTTTGTGCCAAAATAAAAGAAACTTTGAAAAATTTCCGTTTGCTGCTTCAATTCTGGACACCAGTGTATTTCCTACGCTGCCCTGCCCTTCGTCAGCTGTGTCACAATGTGCGCCTGGCCTTGCTGCCGTCCCTCCCTTGATCGACGTCGCCTTAACCGCCGATGCTACAGATCCTCCTAGATTACGTCTTTCTTGCACATCAATACATGCAAAATTTTGAAAACTGACGCTAATTTTTGCGTGAGGGGGTCGTTCCTAAGTACCTACACCACAATTACCGTAACCGCATTGTTAGCTGCAACAGGCAGAAAACGTGCTTTGTTGGTGCTGCACATTTTAGCGATTTTGATCGAGATAAACTTGTGTTGCAGTGTTATTTTTCGGCAGGCCAGTGTAGAAGTGTGCAAAGAATCTGCTAAGCGAAAAATCCGTGCAATACGCACGTTTATTTATACATAAAAGCCAAGAGTAATTTCCCCTGTGTGAGACCGCGTATACAAGATCGTGTGCCGATTTAAAGTTCTAGATTCGCAATTTTACTGTTCGCGTCGTTTCTACGTAACCTTTCATTGATTATAACAATACCCGTTTGTACTGTGATGTATCCTGAAATTTCGAACTTTCGCGAGTGCCGCTAAAAACTAGTACCGGTACTGTTATCATCAATTGCAGGCTCAAAATAAATTGTGCTCTTTCAAAATTTTTAAGAACAGGAGGCCCATCCTCTTTAAACACAATCGTTCTCTAATTCCATAGTACAATTAAGTGAGAAATAGATTAGTTTGAGAATTTTTGGACGTTTACAAAACTATATTTTCGTAAGTTAGTGGTACAAGTGTTTTGGGTATGTAATTTATTTCGTAGCCAATCAGCGACTGTGGTTCACAGTTCTGCCAAAGAATGCATCAACCCAGAATTTCATCGTATATCACCGCAAATAAATGTGCGTTTTTGAGAATTTTCCGAAACTACCATTGTCCGTTGCATAATCTACGAACAATTTACATATTATTCATATATTCACTCAAGTCTTAGCTATAGCATTCTTTTTTGGGGATCAAACGCACAAAATATGAACACAATTTTCAAACTCCAGAAAAGAGCCATAAGATGTGGATTTTAACTGCTCCATGTGAATACATTTACCAGTCAGTTGTACACATCAATAATAACATTGGTAATTACTGCACAAACAGCTCTGTCCACGACCATGTAACAAGAGAGAGACTCAACGTATATTTACCAAGAAAAAATAATCATAAAGTCAAAACAGCATTTCCTACCAAGGAATAAAACTGCACAAAAAATTACCAAAATTGATTAAAGAAATTGCAAAAATACACTTATTTAAAAAGGCAGCTAAAAACTACCTGTTACGCAATACACTTTATACATTGAAGGATTACTTAGATAAAACAGAGTAGGGGTTTGATAAAAAACTTATATAAATTTATAATAATAATAATGATTACAAAACATCCAAAATTCCACATAACACCTTCACTTTGTTTTTTTTTTTCCTTCTTTTTTCCTTTCTAGAAATACTTACCCCCAGGCTATGCATAGCACAACACTAACACCTCTTCCTCTTTCTGCACTCAATATCTCACTCATTATGGAGGGATGCTGACTCAGTTTTTCAGTATAGCAAATGGGAAGTTGCGGTACAGAAAATGGCCCAGAGATCACCAGTGTGTGTTGAGCCGTGGTAAAAATTGCTGTTTTGAAGAGCGCACCGCAGCGAGTTGTGTGAAGCAATCGCCCTCCGTTTCTGGCGGTGGCGCCGCTGTGGCAATCGCAGCATTCGTGTCTCCCTCTGGTGGGAAAGGTAGCCTGTTCACGTGCATGTAAGGGGCGCTATGAGCTCGCTGAGAGGCGAGTCTGGTTAGTTGGTAAGCCGGGTCAGTGTGGGGCAGTCAGTGTCTGTCTGTCGTCCGGAGTGCTAGTATGTGTTAGGCTGCCAGTCTGCTCGAGTTTGTTCAGGCAATGGGCATTGGCGGTTGGATCGATCGGTTGGTCGGTAGCGCACTGAGACACCAGATGACTTGTCCGCCTTTAAGCGTCGGCGCATGTGAGGTCCCCACGTATAGCGAGGGGTAGTGGCTTCGCGGCCGACACGAGAGCAATCGGAGTCAACTCACGACATCGGTCTGGCCGGCGCGAGCTGCGACGCCGTGAGACGGGAGATCTACATCTACATCCATACTCCGCAAGCCACCTGACGGTGTGTGGTGGAGGGTACCTTGAGTAGCTCTATCGGTTCTCCCTTCTATTCCAGTCTCGTATTGTTCGTGGAAAGAAGGATTGTCGGAGTGCCTCTGTGTGGGCTCTAATGTCTCTGATTTTATCATCATGGTCTCTTCGCGAGATATACGTAGGAGGGAGCAATATACTGCTTGACTCCTCGGTGAAGGTATGTTCTCGAAACTTCAACAAAAGCCCATACCAAGCTACTGAGCGTCTCTCCTGCAGTCTTCCACTGGAGTTTATCTATCATCCCCGTAACGCTTTCGCGATTACTAAATGATCCTGTAACGAAGTGCGCTGCTCTCCGTTGGATCTTCTCTATCTCTTCTCTCAACCCTACCTGGTACGGATCCCACACTGTTGAGCAGTATTCAAGCAGTGGGCGAACAAGCGTACTGTAACCTACTTCCTTTGTTTTAGGATTGCATTTCCTTAGGATTCTTCCAATGAATCTCAGTCTGGCATCTGCTTTACCGACGATCAACTTTATATGATCATTCCATTTTAAATCACTCTTAATGCGTACTCCCAGATAATTTGTGGAATTAACTGCTTCCAGTTGCTGACCTGCTACATTGTAGCTAAATGATATGGGATCTTTCTTTCTATGTATTCGCAGCACATTACACTTGTCTACATTGAGATTCAATTGCCGTTCCCTGCACCATGCGTCAATTCGCTGCAGATCCTCCTGCATTTCAGTACAATTTTCCGTTGTTACAACCTCTCGATATACCACAGCATCATCCGCAAAAAGCCTCAATGAACTTCCGATGTCATCCACAAGGTCATTTATGTTTATTGTGAATAGCAAGGGTCCTACGACACTCCCCTGCGGCACACCTGAAATCACTCTTACTTCGGAAGACTTCTCTCCATTGAGAATGACATGCTGCGTTCTGTTATCTAGGAACTCTTCAATCTAATCACACAATTGGTCTGATAGTCCATATGCTCTTACTTTGTACATTAAACGACTCTGGGGAACTGTATCGAACGCCTTGCGGAAGTCAAGAAACACAGCATCTACCTGGGAACCCGTGTCTATGCCCCTCTGAGTCTCTGAGTTACACACTATTGTCTTTTTCAAAACCCATGCTGATTCCTACAGAGTAGATTTCTAGTCTCCAGAAAAGTCATTATACTCGAACATAATACGTGTTCCAAAATTCTACAACTGATTGACGTTAGAGATATAGTAGTTCTGCACATCTGTTCGACGTCCCTTCTTGAAAACGGAGATGACCTGTGTCCTTTTCCAATCCTTTGGAACGCTACGCTCAGCTAGAGACCTACGGTACACCGCTGCAAGAAGGGGGGCAAGTTCCTTCGCGTACTCTGTGTAAAATCGAACTGGTATCCCATCAGGTCCAGCGGCCTTTCCTCTTTTGAGCGATTTTAATTGTTTCTCTATCCCTCTGTCGTCTATTTCGATATCTATCATTATGTCATCTGTGCGACAATCTAGAGAAGGAACTACAGTGCAGTCTTCCTCTGTGAAACAGCTTTGGAAAAAGACATTTAGTATTTCGGCCTTTAGTCTGTCATCCTCTGTTTCAGTACCATTTGGTCACAGAGTGTCTGGACATTTTGTTTTGATCCACCTACCGCTTTGACATAAGACCAAAATTTCTTAGGATTTTCTGTCAAGTCAGTACATAGAACTTTACTCTCGAATTCATTGAACGCCTCTCGCATGGCCCTCCAGACATTACAGTTCGCTTGGCGTAGTTTTTGTTTGTCTGCAAGGCGTTGGCTATGTTTATGTTTGCTGTGAAGTTCCCTTTGCTTCCGCAGCAGTTTTCTAACTCGGTTGTTGTACCACGTGTGGCGAAATAAATAAAAAACATTTTACATTTTAAATTCCACGTCATTGTTGATTTAATCAGAGTTCTCACCTTAGACGTAGAATTAGTCCTTCTGCCACAATATTAATTCATTAGTCGCCATCGATGTTCTTCTCTTTGTTGACCGTGTGTACCATCATGAGTCGGCATCGGTTCACTTCACGAAGACGGTGGAAACCAAGGAATACTATGCTACGTCGCTATAAATAATTTTCGTAACACTTCGATACTTTTCACTATTTTTTTTATTCACAACACAATAAGACTTGCTGTGCTCGTCGCACAAACCATAATTACCAGCCATATGGCTGCCTTTCCGCACAGTCCAAAAATCACGTCCATCCTCCACAAGGCAACAATCGAAAGTGTCCCTTAGCTCCTTGGAGTATCAAACAAAAGAGAATCCAATGTGAACTTTACAAAGATTATAATATACATGCCTCTCAATTTATCTTTGGCGCAGCTTTTAAGATATTGTATGTCTCTGCATAGGAATGTGTCATTACAACTGCCCCCCTACTGTATACTGTCACTAGAAAATTTTATTTGATTGACAGGATACAGTAGTCGACCTTGCAATTGATAGGTTTGGGGGTCTTTTATTTACACACTTCATTTTTATTGTCTCATTTTCATGGCACTGTGAATTCTTTGGTATTTCTGAGTGTGTGTCAGTTTTTTGGTATACTTATGCTAATATTTACAAACCTTAATCCTAATATACAAAGTTCTGGTTAATACTGAGAAAATGACATCATGTAGTAAAGTTTGTACAATAAAATATACACTGAATACAACGTTACATACAAATGTTTCCTTCCTCATCAGAGGTGAAAATTAAGTCCTTGTATTGCCTTCTGTATTTATTCTGGGGCGACGAGCTTTGTTCGCTAGCCCGTGTTGAATATGGGCGGGTGATACGCGCGCCTGATTGTTTGGTCGTCCGTTAGAGGGCGACGTTGGTTGAATGCGCGCGCCAGTGCACTGAATATACACCGACGTGCGGGTACCGTCGAGACTTCCGAACCTCAGTATGCGTGTGCTTTTTGTAGTTCCTTCCAGTACTTAGACTGGATACGACGAGGTACATTGGAATATGTGCCCCGAAGAACACACCGCACTATGTGCGAGGCGGAGGACGATCCCGTCGATGCAGCTCCTGGTAAGAAGCGTACCGTGTCAAACTTGTTTGGCATTGTCCTTTCCTATTGTGACGCCATGTGTCGTTTGACGATACAAGCTTCAATTTTCGATGTCACTTGTTTAGGCTCTCTGACACTTGCAACGTAGCACTACTTTGCACAATTTTAATTTCTACACACACACCACTTTAACCGCGAGTATTGCGATCGAAACTTCCTTTTCACTACACTTTTTTTTTTCGCATTAACCCCTTTTACCTATTGTACTGAGATTCATTCCCCTCAATACTTCTGGTCAATGTACATAATTTGTAAGTCACGGGACTTGGCATGAAACACAAAATACATCACATACAATGGAATAACATATAATACATACAATACATTGTTTACATTAACTACAGGAAAAAACTATCGACTAAAATTGAAAAAATTTTTGACCACTCATAGTGGCTTCTTCGTCTTGGATTTTACTGACACACACACACTCGCCTTTTTCCATTAATCTGTTAGAAGGAACAAGTCCTTTGTTTTCCTTCTTGAACTCGAGTATAAGTTAAGGTTTACCTCCGTTACGTATTCTTCATACGCAACGACATGCATCAGCATGCAGAGAATACAGCTGTAGCCGCTCCACTGAAGCTTGGGAAGGGAATTTTCTACCTTCTACTTAGGGTAGTGGCAACGACTACGTGTATGCTACGGTTTTTTGCGTATAAAATCTGAAAATGCACGAAATAATCATTTATATGCAGCATAACCCTAATATGTACAGTGTTTTGTGCTTAAGCACGTTCTGGTGTGCTTGTAAATCATTACCTCGAATAAAATTTCCTATATTAACATAGACATATAAACATACAATTTTGAAGTTCAGGGTGTAGCTACTATTAATATGTACAGTGTTTCACAATAGCGGCACGCCCTTGTGTGCGTGTATCATTTTCAATTAAAGTGCGCTTATAGGCGTCTTGTGTTATCATGGGAGAAAAAATACAGACATTTTAATGCATCGGTTGTCATGAAAATCTATGTACACGAACAATCAGACTTTCATAGCTTCAGTGCAGCATGAAATTCTTAATGACGTTTTTGTTCATAATTCATTTTATAGACGATTCCTTTGCTTACAGGTCGTCGATCACACTACTTACCTGTTTCTCGTATAGCGGCGACATCATTTTCATTCTTTGTGACTGTAAATTGTTATATGTATGAAAGATATAATTCTAACATGATTTATCCTTTCATGTTTCAAGTGGGTAAAGTAATTCATACCTTCCTTCTGCATACATGAGTGAAGCATCGCTAATGTTGCACTTTGTATCAGGTTTTTCGTATTTTCTCGTGAACTCGTAGAGTCTTACGGTTTTAATTAAGTTGTTTCTTGATGTTAGGTATACCTGTTTATACGAGGTTGTCTTACAGTTTAATTTTCCTTATACACTTCTACGTTGTTTACGTTCCGTACATGTACAGAGCTTCTTTCGCCTTTCACACATTCATACATACGTTTATACACAAAAAAATATCTACCACTATAATATACACTTTGCTGGTGGGGCCCTTTTTCGGTACCCTGCACCATTCCTTCAATATTCCAAAATAATTCAGGGTGTGCTGAGCATCGTCCCTTATACTAATAATACTTACAACTAAATATTTCTTCTTACATACATAACTGCCTTACAGTCCATTAATGCGCAACATTCCCTATTTTCCTCCTTTACACTTTAGCTTTCGTACATGTACCCTCGTGTATAGCTTATATATTCTACAAAGCTGTTTGCTGAGTGCTTCAGGTGTTTCCTAACGTTAATGTGTTTCTCCCTCTATAAACCCTAGGTATTTGTTTTGAGAGCGATTCAGTTCATTACTCACGCTGCATAGGTCTGTTTATTATTACCCTATTTTAAAGCTTGTGTCACTCTTTTCCTTAGTCACAAAAATTCCCGCGTTTACCTTGTTGTTCATTCTGAAAATCGCTAGCTACTGTGTAATGTAAATGTATGCGTTATCTCTTTGATTTCCTCTTTGCTGCTTTTTCCCTATATGTAATTGTGTGCTGTTCTCGTGTACATAGCCTTTCTTCCGGTTATATATCTGCATTATTTATTTATTTTTCTATTTTCTTTCTCCTTCCGTACAAGCTAAGATTTTACTCAGTATAATATAGTATTACAATACCGTCCATGACCAGTATGTACTTGTATGTTCACTTTTATTACGTAATACAAGCTTATAATTAAATTTTCTAAGTTACTATTTACAAGACTTGTGTACCCTTTCCTTTCTTGTTTTTGAATGACTTTCGTCTCTGTGTCTCATAGTAAGAGTGGTCTCAAAACTTTTAAACTTTCCGCGCATGCGCGCTTACGTACCACGACTGGACTGTAGGTGCGGGGAAAACTCTGCATTGTTGGTGAACATTATTCGTGATAGCCACCATCGTGTAATAGTCACGTGACACCTGGACTCGACCGCGCATGCGCCTTTGCGCTTAGTATACGCTCAACTGATCGGACATGGAAGGGGGGAAGATTTCTCCCCGGCTCGCTGCCTACAGCGCGGCCAATGACCTCGTATTGACATGCAGCTATCGCGTGCTCCTGAGCTGAGCGTTGGATTGCAACTTCGACGTGTGGTTTGTTGCTCGTCTCAATCGAACAAACTCTGACCTTCGCGCTAATTTGTCTTTGTTCCCCTCTCTTAAATAACTGAGTTAGACTACAAAGTACCGTATGGTTTATTTTATAGTGTTAAAGACTCACAGTAACACATGTTTCATTAGGTGTGGTTAACTATGCGTTGTTCAGCTGGCATATGCCCCCAGTTGTTCGCAAGTTTCTTAGGTTAATGACAGCAATTTTACTATGTGATCCAAGGTTATACAATTTCAATTTTGCTAAAATAACATATAACCTTTAATGAAAAAATTCCTTGATGTCCTTGTGGGGGTATAACCCTTTCACCTTGCCCGTTCGTGTGTTACCTAACAGATAACATCCTGGGTGAGGTTTGTCTATTATAATGAAAGGGCCATCATACAATAACTGCCACTTTTTGTTTAATGCCTTAATTTTACAGGATTTTGGGTGGGTACGTAATAGTACTTCCTGTCCAATGTTAAATTCTGTAACCTTTCTTATCTTCTTGTTGAACTGCTTTCTCCTAATTTCTGCTTGTTCTTCCATCTGTAGTAATGCTTGACGTACCTTTTCGCCTAGTGTTATTTCCTTTGTGGCTAATTTAGGTAAAGGTTTAGCCCATTCGTCAAGTTCTGTGCCTTGAAACATTAACTCTGTAGGTGTAAAGCCTGTTGAAGTATGAATTAAATTATTTACAATATGCTGAAATGGAGCTATGTATTCTACCCATTTTGTCTGATTATTTGGTACATAAGTTCTTATAAAGCGATTAAATTCTTTAAAATTTCTCTCAATCGGGCTCGATTCTGGGTGAAATTTGGATACCAATATATGTTTTATGTTTTGAGATTCGAGAAATGTTTTCCATTTATTACTAGTGAAGTTTGTTGCATTATCAGTTAATATAATTTTCGGTTTTCCCACTAGTGGTATGTAGTCTTCTATCATGCGTTTGATTATTGATCCCGACAGTACTGCTTTTATAGCATACATTTTTAAATACTTTGTGAAGACATCATAAAATGCGATCACATATCTAACTCCTCCCCTAGCTCGTGGATATGGTCCTGCTGCGTCCACGGAAACTAGTTCTCTTGGTCTAGTTGGAATGATAGGGTGTAATACGTCCAAACAAGATCTATTAAGATGTTTAACCTTCTGACATATTGTACACTTTTTTATTATTTGTTCAATCCTGCATCTGAGATTCGGGAAGTAACAATACGTTGATATTTTCGCTGTACATTTTGATACCCCATAGTGTCCCCATACTCTATGTGTGTGTCTTATCAAATTGTCTATGTATTCTTCCGGGATGCAGACACACCAGGTGTTGGATTGTGGATTGCGCCTGTAGAAAAGAACATCGTTTGACATTGTGTAATATTGTTTCAATGTACTATTGTCATCTGCCTGCAGTTTTTGCATAACTTGTCTCCATCTATTGTCTTCCTTTTGTAGTTTGCTCATGTCCTTACACATACTTCTGTAATATGGTTGAAATGTGCCATCATGCATCAGAAAAACTCTAAAATCGGAAGTCTGTTCGATCAATTCATTGAACTCGCTCAAGCCTTGTGGCAAGCGCGATAATGCGTCGGCAATTATATTCTGTTCACCCTTGATATAAACTATCTCGAAATCAAATTCCTGGAGGAATAAACACCAACGTGCAATCCATTTGTGCAACAATTTGCATGTGAGTAAAAACGATAGTGCTTGATGGTCACAAAACACTCGTGTATGCTTTCCCCAGAGATAGTATTGGAACTTGCGGAAAGCCCACACTACAGCTAACGCTTCAAGTTCAGTTGCCGAATAGGCTCTTTCACATTCCGTTAACGTTCTACTGGCAAAACTAATTATGTTTACTTTCTGTTCTCCATTGTCATTTACTAATTGGAACAGACAAGAGCCTAATTTCTGACATGAGGCGTCCGTGCTCAAACAAAAGTTGTAGTTCATGTTAGGATGCTTCAAAATGGGTGCGTTTATGAGTGCCTGTTTGATTTTTACGAAATCTTCCTCACATTTTACTGTCCACAACCATGTGTGGTTTTTCCTTAAAAGGTTGAGTAGGGAATCACTATTCAGTAACTGTTTGGGCACGAATTTTCGAAAAAATGACGTGAGCCCCAGAAACGCTTTCAATTGTTTACGTGTTTGTGGTGAGGGGAAATATTCTATGGCATCAAGCTTTTTTGGATCTGGTAAAATTCCGCCTGGTGAAATAATGTGGCCTAAAAATTTTATTCGATCCCTTCCGAATTCGGACTTCTTAAAATTTGCTGTGACGTCATATTCTCGGAACTTTTGGAACACATTGTGTACCAATTCTACATGCTCTTGCCAGGTCTCCGTGGCTATCAATAGATCGTCTACATACAACGTCACTTTGCTAATCAGTTCTGGACCCAATACTCTGTCTAAAGCCTCTATAAACACCCCAGCACTCACGTTGAGTCCAAATGGCAGTACTTGGAATTGATAGCTTCTGCCAGCATGAATGAACGCAGTATATTTTCTGCTATCACTATGTAGGGCTATTTGCCAATACCAAGCCTTCATGTCAACGGATGTTAAATACTTCACTCCATGAAATTTAAGCAATTGCTCATCTAAGTTCTCCGGCCTAGTGCGTATTGGTACGATGATCTTATTAATTTCCCGCGCTACTAATCTGACTGATCCGTCAGGTTTGCTAACAGCTAGGATGGGACTGCAGTACGGTGAATGTGAAGGATCTATCACCTTCCACAGAACCATTCTATCTATTTCTTTGCGAACCGCTTCCTTCTTTGCCCATGGTATCGCATATGATTTATGGCAGTACGTTTTATGTGGGTAGACTTCCATTTTGTATTCATACGTTTTGATTATTGTTGGCTGTTTTCTAAAAATGTCGCGGTATTCATAAATAAGATCTGCTAGTTCATTTTGTTGAGTTTCTGAAAGACAAGTGGATTTTCCTACCTTCTCGTGGGCGGCCTGTTCGTTAATTATTTCCGTGTCTAATTGTTCGGGGAAAGGAATATCTATCAATAAAACTTGTGGGTAAACTAATTTTACTTCAGCTTGTTTCTGTAACTGGCCATTACGACCTATTGTTGACCTTACAAGATTGACCTTCACACTACGACTGCCCACTCGGAAATAGCAAAGTCCACTGCCTATGTCGATGTTCACTTTATACTGCCGGAAAACTTCCATGCCTAAAATACAATTGACGATTAACTTGTCAACGATTAAGAATGTACAGTTTATCGTGACATCGCTAATGGTAACAGGTATTTGCGTCTGCCACTTAATACTTTTCGACTTGTTACCTATAGCTGTCAAGATTTTACAATTTTCCGTTGGCAACACTGGTACTTTTAATACTTTCGAAACTTCTTTAAATAAACTGTTAGAAATAATATTCGTAGATGCGCCTGTATCTAAAATTACGTTGGTAATTATAGTTCCTATCTTTGCTGTTATTACAGCCTGCACGAGGTCACTTACCTTGTCCGGTGCTTTCATCTCTTCTTCACATAGATCATCTTCTACGGTCGCATCCTGATCATATCTTAAAAATAATTGTCTAAGATGTAATGTGTGCTTGCTTGTGCCCCCTGTTGTCAAATCGGTCGGCCGGTGGGGGCTCATTACGACCGATTGTTGTTTACCGGGGGAGACAACGGCGTTGCTTCAGTACTTTCCGTTACATCTACAAAGTGTACTGAGTGGTTATTCTGTCGCCAATTAGTTTCCGGACCGCTGCGTGCAACATTTTCTTGCGACCGGCAGTCGCTATTCCTCCTTGGTCTGTCATTCCTATTACTGTAACTATTGTAATTTTCATTTGTGTGCCGCCTTTCATCACGCGGGCCTGACCAATCATTCACGTGATTTCTATCATTTCCATACCGCCGTGGACCGTAATCTGTACTATACCTTCGGTCTTCACGTCTCTGTGGCGCCGAATTCCTCCGATTTCCGTAATTCCAGGTTCCATTATTTGGCCTTGTCGCATACGGATGCCAACTGTGTGGGTTTTGTCCACTGCCATTAAAATGATATCCGTTACCGTTGTTTTGATTGGTTCCGGAATATTCATTCCGATTACTTGTGCTCGGCTCTTCTTCGTATATTAGATCAATTGAGTCAAGCACGGAAAGAAAGTATTCAAGGTCGTTCTCCGGTATGGTTACCAATTTTTCGCGTAAGTTCGCGGGTAGTCTGTTTTTCAGAATTTTGAGAACATCTACGTGCGGTATTGGATTGTTCCAATAGCGCGTCTTATTCAAGTACTTTTCGAAATACTTTCTCAACCCGCCGTTTTTGAGGTTGAACGGTTGGGGGTTGAATACCTCACGGCGCAGTCTTTCTTGGACCCCAGCAGACCAATATTTCTCTAAGAAAGCCCGTTCAAATTGTTCGTAGGTGACGCACTGTTCAGCCATGTCTGTGGCCCACAAAAGTGCGTCGCCTTGTGTGAAGCCTACTACATATCTAATCTTCTGTGCCTCAGTCCAGTTTCTTGGTAAGACATTTTTAAATGCTCTTACGAATACGACTGGATGAGTTTTTCTGGATTCTGTGGAGAAAACTGGAAACTGTCTATGTTTCAACAGGCTCTCATCGACTAGAATCGTCGAGATGCAAGGCGACACGCCTACTGCCTATTGCAGCACCGCGTTTGGCGAATAGCCATTGTTTGCCTGTGCCGGTGCGTGCACATACGCCGGACAGGGCGCGTGATGTTCTGCGTTATTGACTTCGTAATATGGCACGGGCGAATAAGTGTCGCGCTGCTTGTTGCTTGACGTAGGCAAGTCATTTGAAACGTTTAGTCTACCAGCAATTTCCTTACGTATTCTGTCCTCGGCTACTTTGATTTCATTACCTAATTTTTCAAAAAGTTTTGTTTCCCGGTCAGTTATTGATTCATTTACATTACCGTTTTCTAAAGTTTCATTTATTTTGATAATGTCGGCGTTGATACGTCGAGTCTCCTGTTTCAGAAAACCGACTTTTTCGTTAACTTTATTAACTTGGTCAGGTATTTCTTCACATGCGGACTGTACTCTTGTTAAATTTAATTGAATAGCCTGTACGTTTTCATGTATTTCTTTTTGTACGGTTTGTGTTTGATTGTGTGTTTCTACTATTTCTGACAGTTCCTGTTCCTGTTTGTTTGTAAGATCTGACAATTTCTTTTCTAAATCATTTGCCAATACATTGTATACACTAGTGACGGTTTTGATGACTTTGTCTTCGATCTTTTGAGTTTATTTAAGCGTTGATCAAAATGTCTGTGCATGTTCGCCAGTTTTGTGTTCGTTGTGTTGTGGCTGACTTCTAGATTCGCCAGTTTTGTGTTCGTTGTGTTGTGACTCATCTTTAAATCAGATAATTGCTCGCTCACGTTTGACATCAGACTATATAATGCCCCAAGCGTAACTGACGAAGCTTGTGTGTTTGTATTTATGCCATTATTTGTTGCCATTGTTTCTCTGCCACGGTCTGATTGAATCGAAACCGTGCTAGGTTCACTGATTTCACGCGAAATATTTTCATCTGATCTGGTAATCGATGCTTCATCGACTGTGCACAAGGTTTCATTTGCAAGTGGTTCATTATTGTTAATCCCTGTGGAGTGCAATTGAATCGTATTTAGTTCTACATTATGTTGTGCTGAAAAACTAATTGCGTCATCATTTACGTCACTATTGTCAGAATCGGTGACGTGTCCATGAACATTTGTTAAATTAAAGTTCTCCGATTCCATTGTGAAGATATTATTTTTATCTGTACTTTACTGTTAATCTAAATCTTTAAATTCTCTCGCAGTTGAATTAATAAAAATATCTCGCGATTGTTATTTGTTGCGCGTCGGAAATTTACAAGATGGCGCACTACGTCTTCTAATTCTGCGATTGTTGACATAAAAAAGTAATTATCAAAGTGTAATTGTGTGTTGCTACAAACACTACCAGGATTTTAATATGGACAGGAAATGGTTCTGCTTTAAGTGGAGCTAAGCCAAGGTGCAGCCACTGCATGCGTTTGCGCTTTCCTACCTTAATTCCTACTGAGCTGCGTCACTCACGATTACGTTAGTTTTGTAAATCCTTGTCCTTGTTCCTTCTGGTTATTGTGCCATCCGTTTATACAGTTAATACTGTTTCACTTTATTCGTCATTTTCCATGTGCATCATGTAACAGAGAAACAGTAATTAGTACAAGTACATTTGTAGCACAACAATGAAGTACTTACTCTTTGTTCCACCAGCACTGTCCTGTCACGGTCGCCAGTGTGGCGAAATAAATAAAAAACATCTTACATTTTTAATTCCACGTCATTGTTGATTTAATCAGAGTTCTCACCTTAGACGTAGAATTAGTCCTTCTGCCACAATATTAATTCATTAGTCGCCATCGATGTTCTTCTCTTTGTTGACCGTGTGTACCATCATGAGTCGGCATCGGTTCACTTCACGAAGACGGTGGAAACCAAGGAATACTATGCTACGTCGCTATAAATAATTTTCGTAACACTTCGATACTTTTCACTATTTTTTTTATTCACAACACAATAAGACTTGCTGTGCTCGTCGCACAAACCATAATTACCAGCCATATGGCTGCCTTTCCGCACAGTCCAAAAATCACGTCCATCCTCCACAAGGCAACAATCGAAAGTGTCCCTTAGCTCCTTGGAGTATCAAACAAAAGAGAATCCAATGTGAACTTTACAAAGATTATAATATACATGCCTCTCAATTTATCTTTGGCGCAGCTTTTAAGATATTGTATGTCTCTGCATAGGAATGTGTCATTACACACGGTGGCTCTTTCCCATCTCTTACGATCTTGCTTGGCACATACTCATCTAACGCATATTGTACGATGGTTTTGAACTTTGTCCACTGATCCTCAACACTATCTGTACTTAAAACAAAACTTTTGCGTTGAGCCGTCAGGTACTCTGAAATCTGCTTTTTGTCACTTTTGCTAAACAGAAAAATCTACCTACCTTTTTTAATATTTCTATTTACGGCTGAAATCATCGATGCGCGCCTTCCAGCGGCTGGCAGCGGGCGGTTAGGGAGAGCGTTTTCGGGGTGCTGCGCCAGGTATTCGCCGGACATTGCAGTTTATTAGAAGTTAAGTGATTCGTGGTATGTTGTTTCATTTACTTGTTAAATTCTACTTGTTTTCTTGGTCAGTCTCTCGTCCCCAGCTTGCTCGTCTGTCTCCCGTCCGCATCTGTTAGGCAGTTATTGTCTGTCTGTCGGTCTGCCGTACGTTAATAGCTGCCTCTGTCGTGCTGTCGGATTCGGTGTTAACGAATTTATTGCTTGAAGTGTAATGGCCGAATTCCTGAAATATGTTTTTATTTTGCCTATCATCTTGAGAAGCGGTATATGTGTAATGTAGAGCATGTTTGGCCAATCTTTATATTTTATGTAAGACTGCATGTCATGGGTTTTATTTAAATGATGATTTTAGTATATAAAGTTGCCACCCTTCCACCGTAAGACTTTTTTTTTTTTTTTAAATCAAGTTGCACCTTCGGTGGCAAGTTAATCTTTTAGTGTTAGTGTTTTGTACCATTTCCATCCCTTCTATGGGGTACATAGTTTATGTGGTTGTGTGCGTTGTTAAAATTTTTAGTTTAAAGCAATCTGGTGCGTTGCAGATTTGCACCAGTGTAGTCTTTCAGAGGTTGTTGCGATCGGTCGTGACTACGGCCGTGTCAAAAGGGAGCGGCATGGTTCTCGGTCCGAAAGCTCATACAGTCAAAAATTTGTTCTATCTGCCTCTGAATAAATTGTAACTTGATATGTAGAGGGTGTTTTCTGATTATAATTTTAAATCTGTTTCAAAAAAAATAAAATAAAATTTCCATTTGTTGAAAGAAATTTGATTTGTTTTCATCAGTTACCCACTGGCAACTACTTCCACGATCACATAGTGTGATTAAATGTGTTAATGTTCTTGATGAATCGCTAGTAAATAAAGTAAATTCTTAAGAAAAGGTTTTGAAAGTAAATTCACGGTTCATGTTTGTGCGTGTATGTGTGTGTGTGTGTGTGTGTGTGTGTGTGTGTGTGTGTGTGTGTGTGTGTGTGTGTGTGTGTAGTGAGTGAGGTGTTATGAAACAATGTTTGTATAGTGTGTGCAATGACTGATAGGGAGATATGAGTGAACAGTGTGGCATTATATTATTTAATAAATTATTTGTAAAAAAAGTATACCAGGAGTAAATCTAATGATTGTGTCTAACTATATATGTGTATACGAATTAGCTTATTTTAAATTGATCTAAACTTGTAAATACTTTGACATGTCCTGTATCTTTGTAAAACGAGATCTCGAGATGAATAAAGCAAATCGGCGTTTGTGATTTAGCTTCTGTAGCGAATTCTCTAACATATTGTGTTACATCTAGTTTTCCCTTGCAGATGAGTAGCCATATATATTATCTGCCTTTACTGTAAATTAACTGTGTTTTCGATTTTGCTAAGAAATATAATTATCACCAAAAAGTTTTAGGGAACTAGCAATTTTTAACATCGGTTTCTGTATTGCCTTAACTGAAATCTCGTTTTGTGTATCTGCTTCAATTCTTATAGAGAATTAGCAACTTCTAAGCGCAAAAGATTAAAAGATAATAAGCAGGCACAATTTAATTTGTTCACTGCCTTGTAACACATTGCACCAGCCAAAATGTAGCTCCACTGTGAATGCTGTTCTCAAACACGGGATGAGTTGGTTGACGTTCGTAAGCAGCTGGGAATCGCAGTGACGACCATCAAATGATTGGCAACTGATGTGTTGTAAGAGCTCCCAAGAGTCATGTATCTGTGATACCTGTACCAGAGGTACCAGTACCTCAAGTACTGGGTCCTTTCTCATCTGCAGAAAGTACAGGATCTGACATTACTCGTCCACTTGACTGCGAGTGGTGTGTCAGTGGTAGATCCCGGTGTCCTATAGAGGGTGGACAGGGACCGGGAAGGACTCGGGGTGTTGTACCAATCCCCCTAACCAACAAGTTTGAGGTGCTGTCTTTCACTGAAACTGAGTCAGTAGTACTCATTTCACCTGTTTTGGAGAAACCTGTTTTGTCCCGTGTCAGGAGGAGGCAAACACAAATAGTAGAGGTCTACTAATCATCGGCAGTTCAAACGTATGGCGAACGATGTTACCCCTAAGGGAAATGGGAGCAAGAGACAGGAAAGGACATTAGGTTTACTCTGTGTGTATGCTTGAGGGCGATTCTGGCAGCCATTGAGGAAACGGTGCAACCAACTGCAGCTTGTGGTGCATGCTGGAACAAATGATGCCTGTCATCTGGGCTCAGACGTTATTCTTGGGCCTATTCAAGTGACTGGCAGAAAAGGTTGAGACCAGCCTTGCGCATCGAGTTTCTATGAATCTCACAATTTGCAGCATTGTCTCCAAACAACTTGCTTCCGATCCGAGTGGAGGGACTGAACCAGTGACTTCGAAGGTTCTGTGACAAGCTAGCCGCGACTTCCTGGAGTTTCACTATAGTGTTGAGAATTGTAGGGTCCCCCTAAATGTGTCAGTTGTGCATTACACATCAGAAGCTGCTACTCAGGTAGCTGACAGTGTGTGGGGTGTACACAAGGGTTTTTCGATTAGGCGACTGTGCATCCAATCCAGATAATGAGAGCTCTAAAAATGCAAGTAGTATCAATGTCAGATCGACAGAAATGCCTCCTGCAGGTGTAAGTATTAAAATCCTAATGGTAAACTGCCGAAGCATTCGCAACAGAGTGCCAGGCTTTAAAGTGCTCATGAAAAGCAGTGAATCTCACATAACACTAAATACAGAAAGCTGGTTGAAACATAAAACTGATAGCAGTGACATTTTTGTGGAAAAGTTTAAGTGTACATCGAAAAGACAGGCAAATGGGAATTGGAAGTGGTGTATTCACAGTAGACAAGAAACTCAAATTCGCCAAGATAGAAACTGAAGCTGCATTTGAGATTGTTTGAGTAAGACTCAGTATCAGGAGTGGGCATAAAATGATAACTGGATTCTTTAATTGCCCACCAGACTCGTCTCCTGATGTAACCGAAAACTTTAGAGAAAACCTCAGTTCACTTACAGGGCTATTACAAATGATTGAAGCGATTTCATAAATTCACTGTAGCTCCATTCATTGACATATGGTCACGTCACACTACAGATACGTAGAAAAACTCATAAAGTTTTGTTCGTGTGAAGCCGCACTTCAGGTTTCTGCCGCCAGAGCGCTCGAGAGCGCAGTGAGACAAAATAGCGACAGGAGCCGAGAAAGCGTATGTCGTGCTTGAAATGCACTCACATCAGTCAGTCATAACAGTGCAACGACACTTCAGGACGAAGTTCAACAAAGATCCACCAACTGCTAACTCCATTCGGCGATGGTATGCGCAGTTTAAAGCTTCTGGATGCCTCTGTAAGGGGAAATCAACGGGTCAGCCTGCAGTGAGCGAAGAAACGGTTGAACGCGTGCGGGCAAGTTTCATGCGTAGCCCGCGGAAGTCGACAAATAAAGCAAGCAGGGAGCTAAACGTACCACAGCCGACGGTTTGGAAAATCTTACGGAAAAGGCTAAAGCAGAAGCCTTACCGTTTACAATTCCTACAAGCCCTGACACCTGATGACAAAGTCAAACGCTTTGAATTTTCGGCGCGGTTGCAACAGCTCATGGAAGACGATGCGTTCAGTGCGAAACTTGTTTTCACTGATGAAGCAACATTTTTTCTTAATGGTGAAGTGAACAGACACAATGTGCGAATCTGGGCGGTAGAGAATCCTCACGTATTCGTGCAGCAAATTCGCAATTCACCAAAAGTTAATGTGCTTTGTGCAATCTCACGGTTTAAAGTTTATGGCCCCTTTTTCTTCTGCGAAAAAAACGGTACAGGACACGTGTATCTGGACATGCTGGAAAATTGGCTCATGCCACAACTGGAGACCGATAGCGCCGACTTCATCTTTCAACAGGATGGTGCTCCACCGCACTTCCATCATGATGTTCGGCATTTCTTAAACAGGAGATTGGAAAACCGATGGATCGGTCGTGGTGGAGATCATGATCAGCAATTCATGTCATGGCCTCCACGCTCTCCCGACTTAACCCCATGCGATTTCTTTCTGTGGGGTTATGTGAAAGATTCAGTGTTTAAACCTCCTCTACCAAGAAACGTGCCAGAACTGCGAGCTCGCATCAACGATGCTTTCGACCTCATTGATGGGGACATGCTGCGCTGAGTGTGGGATGAACTTGATTATCGGCTTGATGTCTGCCGAATCACGAAAGGGGCACATATCGAACATTTGTGAATGCCTAAAAAAACTTTTTGAGTTTTTGTATGTGTGTGCAAAGCATTGTGAAAATATCTCAAATAATAAAGTTATTGTAGAGCTGTGAAATCGCTTCAATCATTTGTAATAACCCTGTACATGTAAGTTCCCCAATCATACGGTAATCATTGGTGCAGACTTCAATCATCCAACAATTAAATGGGAAAATTACAGTTTTGTTAATGGTGGGCATGATAAGACATCGTGTGAAAGTTTACTCGATGCCTTCTCTGAAAACTACCTAGAACAGAGAGTTAGGAACCCCACTCATGACGGAAATACAGGGTGATTATAATTAAAGTTAAACTTTCAAAACGCTGTAGAAATAACACCACTTGTCAGAATGACGTCGGATTGCAACGGAATATTATCGGAGAAGGGGGAAAACGTATGGCAGAAGAAAAAAAATAGTGTGAAAATTGATCGATATGTGGCGCTGTATGTGTCAGAACGTAAATGAAAATACCTGTCATGCACACGACCCATTGAATTTGGCATAAACACACCGGGTAACCGGCTTTTCCTCCCTTCGCGTCTGCGACGTTCGCCATGACTGTCTCAATACAGGATCGCGGTCTGCTTGTAAAGCTGTATTACAAGAATGCTCTGCAGAAGTTCCGGACACTGAAGGGTTTGAATAAAGGCGTTGGCCCGATGATTGCCGTGGGTCTGGAGAAAATGATTCGGAAATTCAAAAACGTGGGTTCTTTTGGTGTGCAAACTGGTAGAGGGTGAAAACGAATTGATTCGACGTCAGTGGAAGCAGTGGCCACAGCAGTGCAGGAGGAGACGAGTGATGATGGCAAACGTGTAGTGCACAGAGAATTGCCCAAACATGGTGCGTAAAATCCTACAAAACATCCTTCTTTGCTATCCATTCAAAATTACCCATGTGCACGAGTTGTTTCCTGTTGACCTGCCAGCAAGAGAGATCTTTGCTTTAGAATTTATTACTCGCACGGTGGACAATGATTGGGCGTGGAATATTTTGTGGACAGACGAAGCTCACTTCCACCTGACAGGATATGTCAATACACAGAATTGTCGAATATGGGCAACGGAAAATGCACACGCAAATCAACCAGTACCACTCCATCCTGAAGAGGTCACTGTGTGGTGCAGGCTTTGGGACTCATTTATCATAGGGCCATATTTTTTCGAAGAGACAGATGCTTCCGGTCCTGTTACTTGTACCGTCACTGGTAAACGCTATGAGTGTCTTTTGCGCAGCCACGTCATTCCAGCTTTCCAACAGCGTGGATGTGTGGATAGGATCATTTTTATGCAAGATGGGCATCTTCGCACATTGCAAGCTTCTGAAGCGCCATTTCGGAAATGTTAGAATAATCAGCCGCCATTTCCCTACAGCCTAGCCGTCCCTGATCATAATTCTTGTGACTTCTGGTTGTGGGGATATCTGAAAGATGTTGTGTTCAGTGTTCCGATTGCAAATTCAGCTGCTCTGAAGGCACGCATTGCGCAACACATTCAGAACGTGACCCCGGAAATACTTCGATCAGTTGTGGAACATACTCTTCCTCGATTTCAGCTTGTTGCAAAAAACAGTGAACAGTATATTGAACATGTTTTGCGCCAGTCACACGGAAATTAATAATCCGGTTTGATTTGGATTGATAGTTTTTATGCGGTTTTTGGCCTCAAGACTGTTAAAAACCGATGTGTTTGATGCTTTTTGTGCGGTTTTCGGCCTCAGGACAATTAAAAACCGATGTGAGTGATGCTTTTTATGCGGTTTTTGACCTCAGGACAATTAAAAATCGATTTTTCCCATCCGATGTGATATAACCTTGCCGTGGTGGATGGGCTTACGCAACTAACAGCGTCACACCTGTACACCCATACACACTGAGTAGTACAGTTTGTTTAGCGTCAAACGTACACATTAGTCATTGCTGTATGATTCATTTGTCATTGACCACTATTAAATTATGATACTTACAGCATTAGGGAATGATTGACAAGAATGGGAGAAAGAAATACAGTAGAAGAAGAATGGGTAGCTTTGAGGGATGTAGTAGTGAAGGCAGCAGAGCAGCAAGTAGGTAAAAAGACGATGGCTAGGACAAATCCTTGGGTAACAGAAGAAATATTGAATTTAATTGATGAAAGGAGAAAATATAAAAACGCAGTAAATGAAGCAGGCAAAAAGGAATACAAACGTCTCAAAAATGAGATCGACAGGAAGTGCAAAATGGCTAAGCAGGGATGGCTAGAGGACAAATGTAAGAATGTAGAGGCTTATCTCACTAGGGTTAAGATAGATACCGCCTACAGGAAAATTAAAGAGACCTTTCGAGAAAAGAGAACCACTTGTATGAATATCAAGAGCTCAGATGGAAACCCAGTTCTAAGCAAAGAAGGGAAAGCAGAAAGGTGGAAGGAGTATATGGAGGGTCTATCCAAGGGCGATGTACTGGAGGACAATATTATGGAAATGGAAGAGGATGAAGATGAAATGGGAGATGTGATACTGCGTGAAGAGTTTGACAGAGCACTGAAAGACCTGAGTCGAAACTAGGTCCCGGGAGTAGACAACATTCCATTAGAACTACTGACAGCCTTGGGAGAGCTAGTCCTCACAAAACTCTACCATGTGGTGAGCAAGATGTATGAGACAGGCGAAATACCCTCACACTTCAAGAAGAATATAATAATTCAAATCCCGAAGAAAGCAGGTGTTGAAGATGTGAAAATTGCCGAACTATCAGTTTAATAAGTCACGGCTGCAAAATACTAAAGTGAGTTCTTTACAGACGAATGGAAAAACTGGTAGAAACTGACCTCGGGGAAGATCAGTTTGGATTTTGTAGAAATGTTGGAACACGTGAGGCAATACTGACCCTACGACTTATCTTAGAAGATAGATTAAGGATGGCAAACCTACATTTCTAGCATTTGTAGACTTAGAGAAAGCTTTTGACAATGTTGACTGGAATACTGTCTTTCAAATTCTGAAGGTGGCAGGGGTAAAATACAGGGAGCGATAGGCTACTTATAATTTGTACAGAAACTAGATGGCAGTTACAAAAGTCGAAGGGCGTGAAAGGAAAGCAGTGGTTGGGAAGGGAGTGAGACAGGGTTGTAGCCTATCCCCGATGTTATTCAATCTGTATGTTGAGCAAGCAGTAAAGGAAACAAAAGAAAAATTCGGAGTAGGAATTAAAATTTATGGAGACGAAATAAAAACTCTGAGGTTCACCGATGATATTGTAATTCTGTCAGAGACAGTAAAGGACCTGGAAGAGCAGCTGAACGGAATGGACAGTGTCTTGAAAGGAGGGTATAAGATGGACATCAGCAAAAGCAAAACGAGGATAATGGAATGTAGTCGAACTAAGTCAGATGATGCTGAGGGAATTAGATTAGGAAATGAGACACTTAAAGTAGTAAATGAGGTTTGATATTTGGGGAGCAAAATAACTGATGATGGCCGAAGTAGAGAGGATATAAAATGTAGACTGGCAATGGAAAGGAAAGCGTTTCTGAAGAAGAGAAATTTGTTAACATCGAGTATAGATTTAAGCCTCAAGAAATCGTTTCTGAAAGTATTTGTATGGAGTGTAGCCATATATGGAAGTGAAGCGTGCACCATAAATAGTTTAGACAAGAAGAGAATAGAAACTTTCTAAATGTGGTGCTACAGAAGAATGCTGAAGATTAGATGGATAGATCACATAACTTATGAGGGGGTACTGAATAGAATTGGGGAGGAGAGAAATTTGTGGCACAACTTGACTAGAAGAAGGGATCGGTTGGTAGGACATGTTCTTAGGCATCAAGGGATCACCAATTTAGTATTGGAGGGCAGCGTGGAGGGTAAAAATCGTAGAGGGAGACCACGAGATGACTACACTAAACAGATTCAGAAGGATGTAGGTTACAGTAGGTACTGGGAGATGAAGAAGCTTGCACAGGATAGAGTATTATGGAGAGCTGCAGCAAACCAGTCTCAGGACTGAAGACCCCAACAACAACAACAATGTCGTATCTCAATAAGGAGCTTGACACTTTCAGCACAGGGCAGGAGCATGTAGAGGAACTCTGGCTCAAGTTTAAAAGGATAGTTGACCACACGCTGGACTGATATGTACCCAGTAGAACAGTTCATAATGGGAGGGAACCTCCATGGTACAGTCACTGTAAAGAAACCTCTATAGAAACAGAGATTACTGCATAAGAGATGTACAATAAGTGTAGGGCTATAGACAGAGAGATGCTGAATGAAACATGTTTGGCTGTCAAAGGAGCAATGCGTGATGCCTGCCTTTAATGACTACCATAACAGAATACTGTCAAGCGATCTTTCACAGAGCCCAAAGGAATTCTATTCATGTATAAAAACTGTTAGTTATTGTCCAGTCCCTAGCGAATAAGAAAAGACCTGAAATTGAGGGTAGCAAAGAAAAAGCTGAAATGCTTAATTCTATTTTCAAATGTTCCTTTACAAACGAAAACCCAGGAGAATTACCTCAATTTAATCCTCGCACCACTGAAAAGATGAATGAAGTAAGTATTAGTGTCAGTGGTGTTGAGAAACAGCAAAATCGTTAAAACTGGACAAAGCTCCAGACCCCTATGGAATTCCTGGCAGATACTATATTGAATTTGCGGTTAGGTTAACGCCTGTTTTAGCTATAATCTATTGTAGATCCATGGAACAAAAAACTATGCCCAGTTCTTGGGAAGAGGCACAGTCACACCTGTCAACGAGGAGAGTAGTAAAAGTGATGCACAAAACTACCGTCCAGTATCCTTGTCATCGATTTATTGTAGAATCTTAGAACATATTCTGAGCTCAAACATAATAGGGTATCTAGATCAGAATTACCTCCTCAGTGCCAACCACCATGGATGTCGGAAGCCTCGATCATGTGAAATCCAACTCGCACTTTTCTCACATGACATACTGAAAGCTTTGGATCAAGGCAACAAGGTAGATGCAGTACTTCTTGATTTCCGAAAAGAAGTTGACTCAGTACTTCTTGATTTTCGAAAAGAAGTTGACTCAGTATTGCACCTACATTTATTGTCAAAAGTACGATTATACGGGTTCAAGTGAAATTTGTGACTAGATTGGGGACTTTTTGGTAGGGAGGACACAGCATGTTATCTTGGATGGAGAGTCATTTTTAGATATAGAAGCAGTTTCGGGTGTGCCCCAGCGAAGTGTGTTGGAGCCGTTGCTGTTCATGTTGCAGGCAACATTAATAGCAACCTTAGACTTTTGCAAATGATGCAGTTATCTATAATGAAGTACTATCTAAAAGAAGCTGCTTGAATATTCAGCCAGGTCTTGATTTCTACATCTACATCTACATCTATACTCCGCGAGCCACCTTACGGTGTGTGGCGGAGGGTACTTATTGTACCACTATCTGATCCCCCCTTCCCTGTTCCATTCACGAATTGTGCGTGGGAAGAACGACTGCTTGTAAGTCTCCGTATTTGCTCTAATTTCTCGGATCTTTTCGTTGTGATCATTACGCGAGATATATGTGGGCGGTAGTAATATGTTGCCCATCTCTTCCCGGAATGTGCTCTCTCGTAATTTCGATAATAAACCTCTCCGTATTGCGTAACGCCTTTCTTGAAGTGTCCGCCACTGGAGCTTGTTCAGCATCTCCGTAACGCTCTTGCGCTGACTAAATGTCCCCATGACGAATCGCGCTGCTTTTCGCTGGATCATGTCTATCTCTTCTATTAATCCAACCTGGTAAGGGTCCCATACTGATGAGCAATACTCAAGAATCGGACGAACAAGCGTTTTGTAAGCTACTTCTTTCGTCGATGAGTCACATTTTCTTAGAATTCTTCCTATGAATCTCAACCTGGCGCCTGCTTTTCCCACTATTTGTTTTATGTGATCATTCCACTTCAGATCGCTCCGGATAGTAACTCCTAAGTATTTTACAGTCGTTACCGCTTCCAATGATTTACCACCTATGGCATAATCGTACTGGAATGGATTTCTGCCCCTATGTATGCGCATTATATTACATTTATCTACGTTTAAGGAAAGCTGCCAGCTGTCGCACCATGCATTAATCCTCTGCAGGTCCTCCTGGAGTACGTACGAGTCTTCTGATGTTGCTACTTTCTTGTAGACAACCGTGTCATCTGCAAATAGCCTCACGGAGCTACCGATGTTGTCAACTAAGTCATTTATGTATATTGTAAACAATAAAGGTCCTATCACGCTTCCCTGCGGTACTCCCGAAATTACCTCTACATCTGCAGATTTTGAACCGTTAAGAATGACATGTTGTGTTCTTTCTTCTAGGAAATCCTGAATCCAATCACAAACCTGGTCCGATATTCCGTAAGCTCGTATTTTTTTCACTAAACGTAAGTGCGGAACCGTATCAAATGCCTTCCTGAAGTCCAGGAATACGGCATCAATCTGCTCGCCAGTGTCTACGGCACTGTGAATTTCTTGGGCAAATAGGGCGAGCTGAGTTTCACATGATCTCTGTTTGCGGAATCCATGTTGGTTATGATGAAGGAGATTTGTATTATCTAAGAACGTCATAATACGAGAACACAAAACATGTTCCATTATTCTACAACAGATTGACGTAAGCGAAATAGGCCTATAATTATTCGCATCTGATTTATGACCCTTCTTGAAAATGGGAACGACCTGCGCTTTCTTCCAGTCGCTAGGTACTTTACGTTCTTCCAGCGATCTACGATAAATTGCTGATAGAAAGGGGGCAAGTTCTTTAGCATAATCACTGTAGAATCTTAAGGGTATCTCGTCTGGTCCGGATGCTTTTCCGCTACTAATTGATAGCAGTTGTTTTTCAATTCCGATATCGTTTATTTCAATATTTTCCATTTTGGCGTCCGTGCGACGGCTGAAGTCAGGGACCGTGTTACGATTTTCCGCAGTGAAACAGTTTCGGAACACTGAATTCAGTATTTCTGCCTTTCTTCGGTCGTCCTCTGTTTCGGTGCCATCGTGGTCAACGAGTGACTGAATAGGGGATTTAGATCCGCTTACCGATTTTACATATGACCAAAACTTTTTAGGGTTCTTGTTTAGATTGTTTGCCAATGTTTTATGTTCGAATTCGTTGAATGCTTCTCTCATTGCTCTCTTTACGCTCTTTTTCGCTTCGTTCAGCTTTTCCTTATCAGCTATGATTCGACTACTCTTAAACCTATGATGAAGCTTTCTTTGTTTCCGTAGTACCTTTCGTACATGATTGTTATACCACGGTGGATCTTTCCCCTCGCTTTGGACCTTAGTCGGTACGAACTTATCTAAGGCGTACTGGACGATGTTTCTGAATTTTTTCCATTTTTGTTCCACATCCTCTTCCTCAGAAATGAACGTTTGATGGTGGTCACTCAGATATTCTGCGATTTGTGCCCTATCACTCTTGTTAAGCAAATATATTTTCCTTCCTTTCTTGGCATTTCTTATTACACTTGTAGTCATTGATGCAACCACTGACTTATGATCACTGATACCCTCTTCTACATTCACGGAGTCGAAAAGTTCCGGTCTATTTGTTGCTATGAGGTCTAAAACGTTAGCTTCACGAGTTGGTTCTCTAACTATCTGCTCGAAGTAATTCTCGGACAAGGCAGTCAGGATAATGTCACAAGAGTCTCTGTCCCTGGCTCCAGTTCTGATTGTGTGACTATCCCATTCTATACCTGGTAGATTGAAGTCTCCCCCTATTACAATAGTATGATCACGAAACTTCTTCACGACGTTCTGCAGGTTCTCTCTGAGGCGCTCAACTACTACGGTTGCTGATGCAGGTGGTCTATAGAAGCATCCGACTATCATATCTGACCCACCTTTGATACTTAACCCAGATTATTTCACATTCGCATTCGCTAATAACTTCACTGGATATTATTGAATTCTTTACTGCTATAAATACTCCTCCACCATTGGCGTTTATCCTATCCTTGCGGTATATATTCCATTCTGTGTCTAGGATTTCGTTACTGTTCACTTCCGGTTTTAACCAACTTTCCGTTCCTAATACTATATGTGCACTATTTCCTTCAATAAGAGATACTAATTCAGGAACCTTGCCCTGGATACTCCTGCAGTTTACCAATATTACGTTAACTTTTCCTGTTTTTGGTCTCTGAGGACGGACGTTCTTTATCAACGATGATAATGTCCTCTCTGGTAAGCCGTCAGGTATTTTATCGTTTCGCCCAAGGGGGGGTCCCTCTAACCTAAAAAACCCCCGTGTGCACGCCACACGTACTCTGCTACCCTAGTAGCTGCTTCCGGTGTGTAGTGCACGCCTGACCTGTCTAGGGGGGCCCTACAGTTCTCCACCCAATAACGGAGGTCGATGAATTTGCAACCATTATAGTCGCAGAGTCGTCTGAGCCTCTGGTTTAGACCCTCCACACGGCTCCAAACCAGAGGACCGCGATCGACTCTGGGCACTATGCTGCAGATATTAAGCTCAGCTTGCACTCCGCGTGCGATGCTGGTTGTCTTCACCAAATCAGCCAGCTGCCGGAAGGAACCAAGGATGGCCTCAGAACCCAAGCGGCAGGCGTCATTCGTTCCGACATGTGCTACTATCTGCAGCCGGTCACACCCAGTGCGTTCAATAGCTGCCGGAAGGGCCTCCTCCACATTACGGACGAGACCCCCCGGCAAGCACACCGAGTGCACACTGGCATTCTTCCCCGACCTACCCGCTATTTTCCTGAGAGGCTCCATAACCCGCCTAACGTTGGAGCTCCCTATAACTAATAGGCCCGCCCTCTGTGACTGTCGGGACCTTGCCGGAGAATCGGCCACTGGCCCAACAGGCGAGGCATCCTGTGGTGGCTCGGAAACGATGTCATCACCACTAGGAAGCACCCCGTACCTGTTGGAAAGGGGTAAGACAGCTGCCACGCGGCCAGATCCCACCTTCGCCTTTCGGCCAGGCACGCGCGAGCCCACCACTGTCCGCCATTCACCCTGGAGTGATGGCTGACCGGTAAGATGCTCACTGCCGGAAGACGCAGCGACATCAGGGGTTCCATGTGATTCCAAGGCCACCGAAGTAGGCATAGGTCTCACCACAGTTGCCCCAACGCCACTACGAGCCGACGCCTGCGCCTCGAGCTCGATGAGCCTAACAGACAAAGCCTCCACCTGCCCCCGAAGAGTGGCCAATTCTCCTTGCGTCCGCTCACAACAACCACAGTCCCTACACATGACTATGTTTACCCTACTCTATACGGTGACAAATTCCCAAGATAATCTTCTGATGAGCTACTCTGATAATCAAGAAACACTCACTGAAATACGAGACGCGAAAACTACGCTAGGTTTTCCCAGAAAAATTATTTAAAAGCTAAGCGCAGCAAATAAGTGCAAAAACGCTTTATACAAACAGTACTCGCTGCTGCTGGTGCTGTCGCTCTGGCTGTCACAAGACAACTGCTGATTCAGGTGACTAGTGGCTAACGGCCGCGAAACAAACAAAAGACGGTTTTAGGGCGCTTTCTGTTCTAAACGATCAAGAAAACACTAAGAAATCTAACACGAAAACTACGTAAAGTTTTATCAAGAACTGTTAGTTACTATGCAGAGCAGATAAACACAAATAGAATCCCTTCCTTAGTGGAAGGTCGTAAACAAAATGCAAAATAAACGCTTTATACAAACAGTACTCGCTGCTGCTGGTGCTCTCGCTCTGGCTGTCACAAGACAACTGCTGATTCAAGTGACTAGTGGCTAACGGCCGCGAAACAAACAAAAGACGGTTTTAGGGCGCTTTCTGTTCTAAAGAAGAACAGAATCTAACACGAAAACTACGTAAAGTTTTATCAAGAACTGTTAGTTACTATGCAGAGCAGATAAGCACAAATAGAATCCCTTCCTTAGTGGAAGGTCGTAAATAAAATGCAAAATAAACGCTTTATACAAACAGTACTCGCTGCTGCTGGTGCTCTCGCTCTGGCTGTCACAAGATTTCAACGTAGTGCAGAGATTGGCAACTAGCTCTGAATTTTCAGAAACGTTAAATTTTGCACTTCAAAAAACGAAAAAACGTAGTATCCTATGATTATAATATCAATGAGTCACTCTTAGAATTGGCAAATTCATACAAATGTCTGCGTGTAACGCTCTGTAGGGATAAAAAATGCAATGATCACATTGGTTCAGTCGTGGGAAAAGCAGTTGGTAGACTTCGGTTTCTTGGTGGAATTCTGGGGAAGTGCAATCAGTCTACAAAGGAGATTTCTTACAAATCTTTCGTGTGACTGGTTCCAGAATATTGCTCAAGTGTGTAGGACCAGATACGACTAACAGGGGATACTGAAAACATACAGAGGACAGTATGAATTGTCACAGGTTTGTTTAAACCGTGGAAGAGTGTCACAGAGATATTGAATGAGTGAATTGGACGACTCTTGAAGATAGAAAGTCTATTAACAAAGTTTCAGGAGCTGGTTTTTAATGTTGAGGAATACACTACAATCCGCTACGTATCGCTCGCATAGGGATCGTGAGGATAAGATCTTAATAATTACAGCACGTACAGAGGCATTCAAACAATCATTCTTCCCGCGCTCCATACGTGAAAGGACCAAGAAGAAATCCTTACAACTGATACAGTGGAACGTACCCTCTTCCATGCACCGCACGCTGGTTTACAGAGTATAGATTGTAGATGCAGAAATCAGTTATGCGTTGAACTACGTACCTTGTCGCTGAGAATCCTGATCCTGTTCACTATCGAGTAAGGAATCCTTAACGTCGTCTCCAAGCTTTTCTGACTCTCCCGACACTGCTGGTTTAGTAAGTAGCATAAAGGCCTAACACGTCTGTCCCTTTTACGCAGTGTTGTTTTTTTCCAGCCACACACTTCCGTTTTTCCACTCGGGTCATTCGTGTCCATTATAACACAATCCTTAATACGCGTGAAGCAACGATAGAAAAATGTAACTTCTTACACTACCACAAAATAACGGAGAATGTGCAGCAGGCTATTCGGCTCGATGACTTCTGAGCACTACTTATGATTAACGACAAACCACAATACAAAATAAAATACAACAAAACAAATTACCGCACATTCACACTTGCACGAATTCGATGCTGTAACCTCGATTTGTCAAAACTTACTTTCGATTGCTGGGCACCTACAGTAGATCTAGTAGAGGCTGCATGACAGTAGCTAAGTTGCCTGGTCGCTTTCTTAAATAAACAAAAGTGAAAGCGTAAACTGTTTTTAAATGACGGAAACGTAAATATTTCGAAACGACGAAAAGAAGAAAGTATCATATAAAAGTTGTAGATGTCAATTAATTAATCTTTTCATGTACTTAACATTTTTGTATAGTGGGTAGATTAAAAGCTACACAACATAAAAATCGTTTTAAGATAGTTAATTTTTTTTGCTCATAAATATCCTTTAAATACTTAATTATCGTATGAAACTAGAAAAAAAAAAGTTGTCAAGTTTATACACTCCTGGAAATGGAACAGAGAACACATTGACACCGGTGTGTCAGACCCACCATACTTGCTCCGGACACTGCTAGAGGGCTGTACAAGCAATGATCACACGCACGGCACAGCGGACACACCAGGAACCGCGGTGTTGGCCGTCGAATGGCGCTAGCTGCGCAGCATTTGTGCACCGCCGCCGTCAGTGTCAGCCAGTTTGCCGTGGCATACGGAGCTCCATCGCAGTCTTTAACACTGGTAGCATGCCGCGACAGCGTGGACGTGAACCGTATGTGCAGTTGACGGACTTTGAGCGAGGGCGTATAGTGGGCATGCGGGAGGCCGGGTGGACGTACCGCCGAATTGCTCAACACGTGGGGCGTGAGGTCTCCACAGTAAATCGATGTTGTCGCCAGTGGTCGGCGGAAGGTGCACGTGCCCGTCGACCTGGGACCGGACCGCAGCGACGCACGGATGCACGCCAAGACCGTAGGATCCTACGCAGTGCCGTAGGGGACCGCACCGCCACTTCCCAGCAAATTAGGGACACTGTTGCTCCTGGGGTATCGGCGAGGACCATTCGCAACCGTCTCCATGAAGCTGGGCTACGGTCCCGCACACCGTTAGGCCGTCTTCCGCTCACGCCCCAACATCGTGCAGCCCGCCTCCAGTGGTGTCGCGACAGGCGTGAATGGAGGGACGATTGGAGACGTGTCGTCTTCAGCGATGAGAGTCGCTTCTGCCTTGGTGCCAATGATGGTCGTATGCGTGTTTGGCGCCGTGCAGGTGAGCGCCACAATCAGGACTGCATACGACCGAGGCACACAGGGCCAACACCCGGCATCATGGTGTGGGGAGCGATCTCCTACACTGGCCGTACACCACTGGTGATCGTCGAGGGGACACTGAATAGTGCACGGTACATCCAAACCGTCATCGAACCCATCGTTCTACCATTCCTAGACCGGCAAGGGAACTTGCTGTTCCAACAGGACAATGCACGTCCGCATGTATCACATGCCACCCAACGTGCTCTAGAAGGTGTAAGTCAACTACCCTGGCCAGCAAGATCTCCGGATCTGTCCCCCATTGAGCATGTTTGGGACTGGATGAAGCGTCGTCTCACGCGGTCTGCACGTCCAGCACGAACGCTGGTCCAACTGAGGCGCCAGGTGGAAATGGCATGGCAAGCCGTTCCACAGGACTACATCCAGTATCTCTACGATCGCCTCCATGGGAGAATAGCAGCCTGCATTGCTGCGAAAGGTGGATATACACTGCACTAGTGCCGACATTGTGCATGCTCTGTTGCCTGTGTCTATGTGCCTGTGGTTCTGTCAGTGTGATCATGTGATGTATCTGACCCCAGGAATGTGTCAATAAAGTTTCCCCTTCCTGGGACAATGAATTCACGGTGTTCTTATTTCAATTTCCAGGAGTGTAGAAGCTCTGTCTCTCTTTCTGCTGCTTAGCAATCACCACGCATAATACTCTTTCCGTAAATGCTGAGAGGACGCGAACAGAAAGCGCGTGTAAAATACAATTTTTTAAATTCTTTAGTGACCTAATCACTTGTATTTTAAACATTTACTGTCACTTCCGGGAAGAAGTTTCTCGCAAGCAATATTTGTCATCATTCGTTCATTTTCTTGTTTTGTTTCAATGTATTTAAATAACACAATTTCAGAACATGAACCGTCTTTGCAGATACTGTGTTGAGCATTGAATTTATCTCGAATGAAAAATTTTTCTCTTTCGGTTGCCCCCACATAGTTGTTTCACGCAAAATAATGAAAGAGTAATTCAACCGATGTGTAAAACTACAGCCGAATGAACCTGAAGCTTATGTTAAAAGACTATAAGCCAGCCACTAAATTGTGTATGATACGTGGGCGTGCAGCACGCGGCAAATGCGAGCGTTATTCTCTCTTCGGTATTAAAAAAAAATCTCCACTCTCAACTACATAAAGGAAAGTCGTGTAAGTTGTGAACAAGAGCATCAAACTTGTCGCTACGACAGATAACAAAGCGGTAATACTATTAAAAACTAAAACCACAGAGTTCAATAGTGTTTCTTCTTAGACACGGAATAAGCGCGCACGACAGCGACCCAAGTGGCGAGTGCGCGGACTTTTATGACGTAACTTGACGATTCGCAAGTCAATAAAGGCAAGGCCTCCGGTCCAGATTGTATACCAGTCAGGTTCCTTTCAGAGTATGCCGATGCGGTAGCACCATATTTTTGAAATTGTATACAACCGGTCGCTCACAGAAAGCTCCGTACCTAAAGACTGGAAAATTGCTCGAGTCACACCAATACCCGAAAAGGGAAATAGGGGTACGGGCCCATATCACTAACGTCGATTTGAAGTAGGTTTTTGGAACATATACTGTATTCGAACATTATGAATTACATCGAAGAAAACGATTTATTGACACATAGTCAGCACAGATTCAGGAAACATCGTTCTTGTGAAACACAAGTAACTCTTATACTCATGAAGTAATGAGTGCTATCGACAGGGGATGTCAAATTGATTCCATATTTTTAGATTTCCAGAAGGCTTTCGACACCGTTTCTCACAAGCGTCTTCTAACCAAACTGCTTGCCATGTTGTGCGACTGGATTCGTGATTTCCTGTCAGGAAGGTCACAGTTCGTAGTAATAGACGGATAGTCATCGAGTAAAACAGAAGTAATATCCAGCGTTCTCCAAGGTAGTTTTATAGGCCCTCTATTGTTCCTGATCTATATTAACGATATAGGAAACAATCTGAGTAGCCTTCTTAAATTATTTGCAGATGATGCTGTCATTTACCGTCTTGTAAAGTCATCGTATGACCAAAACGAATTGCAAAATGATTTAGACAAGATATCTGTGTGGTGCGAAAAATGGCAATTGACACTGAATAAAGAAAAGTGTGAAGTTATTCACATGAGTACTAAAAGAAATCCGCTATATTTCGATTACGCGGTAAGTCACACAAATCTGAAGGCTGTAAATTCAACTAAATACTTAGGGATTACAATTACAAATAACCTAAATTGGAACGATCACATAGATAATGTTGTGGGTAGAGAATAGAGCAAACCAAAGACTGCAATTCATTGACAGAGAACACTTAGAAGGTCTACTAAAGAGACTGCTTACACTACACTTGTCCGTCCTATTCTGGAGTATTGCTCTGCGATTTGTGATCAGCATCAGGTGAGACTGACGGATGACATCGAAAAAGTTCAAAGAAGGGCGGCTCGTTTTGTATTATCGCGAAATAGGCAAGATAGTTCCATAGACATGATACGTGAATTGGAGTGGTAATCATTAAAACAAAGGCGTTTTTCGTTGCGACAGGATCTTCTCATGAAATTTCCATCACCAGTTTTCTCCTCCGACTGCGAAAACATTCTGTTGGCTACTACCTACATAGGGAGAAATGATCACCACGATAAAATAAGAGAAATCAGGGCTCGCACAGAAAAATTGAAGTGCTCGTTTTTCTCGCACGCCGTTCGAGAGTGGAACGGTAGAAAGACAGCTTGAAGGTGGTTCATTGAATCCTCTGCCAGGCACTTAATTGTGAACAGCAGAGTAATCACGTAAATGTAGATTAGCTGATCGCGCAACCCCCCGGGGGAGGGGGGGGGGGAGGGGGGGGGAGGGGGGGGGACTGACTGATGTGGCGGTATATAGATAGTTCTCTGTTCCCGTACTGTCTTTTATGAAAGCTTCGTTAGATGTTGGCCTCAGACAAGATACTCCATTGGCGGAGCTACGACGAAAGTCCCCATTTCAAAAATGGCTCTGAGCACAATGGGACTTGACATCTTAGGTCATCAGTCCCCTAGACTTAGAACTACTTAAACCTAACCAACCTAAGGACATCACACACATCCATGCCCGAGGCAGGATTCGAACCTGCGACCGTAGCAGTCCCGCGGTTCCGGACTGAAGCGCCTAGAAACGCACGGCCACCGCGGCCGGCGTCCCCATTTCCACAGAACGGTATAAAAAGACGGTCCTCTCGCATTAACTCAGCTCAACCTGTTCCTACACGGGTTGCAGAAAGTCTTATGTTCGGTTCCGACTTAAATTGGGATGATCACATGGATGAAGCTGCAGGGATGGTGTAGAGAGACTGAGGAACAGTTAAAAGATGGAGAGGGACTGTCTAAAGCGACGTTGGGGTTTTGCTATAGCAGATGGAATGAATATGAATCACCAATAGCTGTAATCATTAAAAGGCGTCTCCATAGGATCCAACGCAAGTATGTGGTTGACTGGATAGACTTAATTCCAAATCGCAGACAGTATTTCTACCAGAAAACGTAACGCTGTCAGCGACTCTTGTGAGTGTCTGTAGAACCAAGACCGCTTTTCATGCAGGACGACGGGAACATAGTCGTTGTGATCGTGTTTTTAATAGCGCGGTCCTGACGCGAAATGTATGTTGCGGCGGTAGAGTCCTTTTGTGGTCAGCTTCAAATGTTGGTTCTCAATAGTGATCCTCGGAAAGAACATCGTCTTCGGTTCAGCGATTCCCATTTGAACTACCTGGTGAATGTAATCCGACTCCTGAAAAATAAAAATTACTCGCCATGCAAAGTGACTCTAATGATCAATTTAATTAATTAGTCTATCAATTTGATATCAGTACATGCTGCCTGGCAGGTGGAGGCGATGACTAGGGCACCATGGATTTGATTATCGACTTGGCGTTTTTTTGTGGTGATATCTTTTAATGGTATTTGAATCCCGCCCATCGTAATAAAATCAGATTTATTACCCAATTTAAAAAGTGAAACATAGTATAAACTTTGTATTTACTACTTCTCTGTGCTGTTACCTTAAGAGAGTGTCCGAATGTGACGAGGCATTCTGTAACAGTGGTAGATCTTTGCTCTCCACCATGAGCCAAAAATAAGTTTGTGTGATGCAGTACAGGACAGATAAGAAAAGATATTTTTCTACCTAATGAAAGAATACTTAGAGGGAATATAACCTATGCTATATTCCTGTACATGATTTTCACAAGTAAGGATACTTTAGCGATGTGAAAACGCGTTTATTGTCCGATTTCTTCCATCTTCGAAAATAACTCGTATAAACTGGAGGAATTTACATTCTGCGTGGGAAATTCGAAGTGTATGTTCAACAACATTGCTCCCTCGGACTGGGTAAAGTGGATTCTTTGAACTGTTAGGTCTTATGTCGGGGTGGAATTGTTTAGAACTACTGTATACGTCGAAGCTGCAGCTGCTTGTTTCGCAGCGCACCGTGGCTGACTGCAGCGGCGGTCACGTGGAGTCAGCAAGCGGATGCAACGGATTAGCTCAGCCTGGGTCGGGTACAAATAATGCACAAACCTGTCTGATCTTGCCCACGGTAGCGAGGGCTGGCTAAGTGAGCAGTGTGCTGGGTGAGTGTGACAGAAGCAGATGTGTGTGTGTTGCGTGAGAGAAGATTCAAAACAATGGTCGTTTGCCCTGGACGTATTGATAACATCCGAATTCCTATCACTCCAGTCATCCCCGGATGACCTCCGTGGCCGAGGGCGGTGCATTCTGGCACACACGCGTGTCCACGACTGCGACGTCCAGAGCTGGCGGTGTACGAGGGGACGGGCCTGCTGTGTGTGGATGTCTGGGAGGTGTTTCAGTGATCTCCGAAATCTACTCACAGCAACTACTGCCACGGATTGATTCGTGGTTTAAGTGTGTCGTGTTTAGTGCTTCTCAGTACATCACAGTGGACTCTGTCTTGCAGTTGTATTTGCTGTTGCCTCTGTCTTACGCAGTAGGCCTACCTCCTTCCAAATATAGCGGAGAGAACCAATTTAGGAATACTATAGTGCTTTAAAACCCTAACTGCGACGTCAAATTCCCGACTGATAGCTATCTCTGACATCTAGCCATGACAACTTATTACTACAGATTGGATCGCGGTTTAAGTTTGTGTTATGTTTAGTGCTTTTCAATAATCTCAGTAGACTCTCTGTCCCCTCATGTGGTAGACCCTTTTCTCCCTCCTACTTCGTCCTGATATAGCGGAGAGAACCAGTGAGCTTGGGAATTCTATAGCGCTTTAAAACAGAAAATACACTTAGCAGACCTGGAGTAGTGGGGAATTCTATAACCGTGACGGTATAAATCCACTAGAAATTTGAAATTCCAACTACTATTTCATACATCACCGCCTCCAATCATTACGTCAAATAATAATAGGTATGGATTATTTAATGAAATTTCTCATCAAAAACGTAACACTGAGCTGTTTATGCTCGCAAACTACTGTGCTTTGTCTGCCTTTTTTTTTATTTCGAGTAGCTTTAAAATGTATAAAGCAAATTGTTTAAACACCTATATTAACGATCTTCTGAATCAACATTTGTGACATCTTCAAGATGTGATATTCCACACCAGATTTAATAATTCCTGGAGCAGTTCGTGAAAGTGTGCCGAATGCTGGGGAGGGGGTTGGGGGTGGGGGGTTGGGGGAAGGGCAGCTTAGAGCCCATGGCGGAATGAAATGTCCCATGCTAGTTCCATGTCATCTGCAAAGCAAACTACAGTTCTCTCCTTGTATTTCAAATCAGCCTGCTACTAGTTATGTGACGACATCAAATTGTGAGTGTGAAATAGCACCCATTTTATATGCCCTGCATCACGGTCACGTGACTGGAAATTAATTATTTATTGACTTCAGCAGTATTTCTGGATCGTTTCTCAGTCAGGCATTTGCACTGGAATAAGTTCTCGCGTGCGTCAGTATTCAGCAGGGGTTTACAGGGTAAATGCTGCTTTGTTCGCAGTTCGGTACGACCATGACCGATGCGCGTGCAGTATGCAGGGCCAGCTGTGACACACTACAGGATGAGAGACAGATAGATAGACAGACCGAGGGAGAGAGAGAGGGCACGTGTTTCAACAGGAATTTCTTGGGTGTCAAGTATCAAAGGGCTACCACCACCTGATGCTTTGACCGGGGATTAGCGTGACCTCTGGTCTGCCAGCCGCAGGGACCGAGCGAACACTCTTGGAACCGGTGGGTGGCACTACCACTGACGTATCCAGCGTCGCTTTCCGAGGCCCCGAGCGACCTGAGTGTGTGGTGACGTGAGCCGGCACTGGGTGCGGGATAGCGGCTGATACGTGCTTCGCAATCGAAAGATTTTTAACAGCAAGTATGTGTGATGGGGGTTTCATGATGGTATTCCTTGTGCGATCGAAATAAAAAAGCATCGCAGTTGTTTAAATATTCCATAAAGCACCTTCTATCCCGTTAGTTGTTTAAATAAACAAGATTCTACTCATTGTATAAATTGTTTAAACAACATTCCATACACTGCAATCGATTTCCCGCCAACCGCCAAACTCTTTACACATGGTCTCATATCCCATAAACTGTTTAAATAAACAATATTCAACATGTTGTTTAAACAATATTCCATACACTGCAATCGATTTCACACCAAATTCTTTAAATAAATACACTCCTGGAAATTGAAATAAGAACACCGTGAATTCATGGTTGCAGGAAGTGAAAACTTTATTGACACATTCCTGGGGTCAGATACATCACATGATCACACTGACAGAACCACAGGCACATAGACACAGGCAACAGAGCATGCACAATGTCGGCACTAGTACAGTGTATATCCACCTTTCGCAGCAATGCAGGCTGCTATTCTCCCATGGAGACGATCGTAGAGATGCTGGATGTAGTCCTGTGGAACGGCTTGCCATGCCATTTCCACCTGGCGCCTCAGTTGGACCAGCGTTCGTGCTGGACGTGCAGACCGCGTGAGACGACGCTTCATCCAGTCCCAAACATGCTCGATGGGGGACAGATCCGGAGATCTTGCTGGCCAGGGTAGTTGACTTACACCTTCTAGAGCACGTTGGGTGGCACGGGATACATGCGGACGTGCATTGTCCTGTTGGAACAGCAAGTTCCCTTGCCGATCTAGGAATGGTAGAACGATGGGTTCGATGACGGTTTGGATGTACCGTGCACTATTCAGTGTCCCCTCGACGATCACCAGTGGTGTACGGCCAGTGTAGGAGATCGCTCCCCACACCATGATGCCGGGTGTTGGCCCTGTGTGCCTCGGTCGTATGCAGTCCTGATTGTGGCGCTCACCTGCACGGCGCCAAACACGCATACGACCATCATTGGCACCAAGGCAGAAGCGACTCTCATTGCTGAAGACGACACATCTCCATTTGTCCCTCCATTCACGCCTGTCGCGACACCACTGGAGGCGGGCTGCACGATGTTGGGGCGTGAGCGGAAGACGGCCTAACGGTATGCGGGACCGTAGCCCAGCTTCATGGGGACGGTTGCGAATGGTCCTCGCCGATATCCCAGGAGCAACAGTGTCCCTAATTTGCTGGGAAGTGGCGGTGCGGTCCCCTACGGCACTGCGTAGGATCCTACGGTCTTGGCGTGCATCCGTGCGTCGCTGCGGTCCGGTCCCAGGTCGACGGGCACGTGCACCTTCCGCCGACCACTGGCGACAACATCGATGTACTGTGGAGACCTCACGCCCCACGTGTTGAGCAATTCGGCAGTACGTCCACCCGGCCTCCCGCATACCCACTATATGCCCTCGCTCAAAGTCCGTCAACTGCACATACGGTTCACGTCCACGCTGTCGCGGCATGCTACCAGTGTTAAAGACTGCGATGGAGCTCCGTATGCCACGGCAAACTGGCTGACACTGACGGCGGCGGTGCACAAATGCTGCGCAGCTAGCGCCATTCGACGGCCAACACCGCGGTTCCTGGTGTGTCCGCTGTGCCGTGCGTGTGATCATTGCTTGTACAGCCCTCTCGCAGTGTCCGGAGCAAGTATGGTGGGTCTGACACACCGGTGTCAATGTGTTCTTTTTTCCATTTCCAGGAGTGTAAATAAACTATACAGGGAGCGAAAGACTATTTACAATTTATACAGAAACCAGATGGCAGTTATAAGAGTTGAGGGACATGAAAGGGAAGCAGTGGTTGGGAAGGGAGTGAGACAGGGTTGTAGCCTCTCCCCGATGTTACTCAATCTGTATATTCAGCAAGCAGTGAAGGAAACAAAAGAAAAATTTGGAGTAGGTATTAAAATCCAGGGAGAAGAAATAAAAACTTTGAGGTTCGCCGATGACATTATAATTCTGTCAGAGACAGCAAAGGACTTGGAAGAGCTATTGAATGAAATGGACAGTGTCTTGAAAGGAGGGTATAAGATGAACATCAACAAAAGCAAAACGAGGATAATGGAATGTAGTCGAATTAAGTCGGGTGATGCTGAGGGAATTAGATTAGGAAGAGAGACACTTAAAGTAGTAAAGGAGTTTTGCTATTTGGGAAGCAAAATAACTGATGATGGTCGAAGTAGAGAGGATATAAAATTTAGACTGGCAATGGCAAGGAAAGCGTTTCTGAAGAAGAGAAATTTGTTAACATCAAGTATAGATTTAAGGGTCAGGAAGTCGTTTCTGAAAGTATTTGTATGGAGTGTAGCCATGTATGGAAGTGAAACATGGACGATAACTAGTTTGGACAAGAAGAGAATAGAAGCTTAGGAAATGTGGTGCTACAGAAGAATGCTGAAGATTAGATGGGTAGATCATATAACTAATGAGGAGGTATTGAATAAGATTGGGGAGAAGAGAAGTTTGTGGCACAACTTGACTAGAAGAAGGGATCGGTTGGTAAGACATGTTCTGAGGCATCAAGGGATCACCAATTTAGTATTAGAGGGCAGCGTGGAGGGTAAAAACCGTAGAGAGAGACCAAGAGATGAATACACTAAACAGATTCAGAAGGATGTAGGTTGCAGTAGGTTCTGGGAGATGAAGAAGCTTGCACAGGATAGAGTAGCATGGAGAGCTGCATCAAACCAGTCTCAGGACTGAAGCCATCAACAAAAACATTGTCTAAATTGTTTAAATACTATTCCATACACTGCTATCATTTTCCCTCCAAATGGCCGATCAAGTGAGTCTTTTCCTGCACGTGGGGGAGGAGAGGGGGAGGGCTGTAGGGTTTCCCTGAGGGGGATTTAATTAACTGATCGTTTAAGTAATTAGTTAATCAAACTGATATCAAAAGTGTGCTTGTATTGGCGAGGGGAGTTTCCAGAGGGATGGGGGAGGACGAGGGGGAGGGGGATGGCTGGGGGAACAATAGGTTAGGGACCTGTAACTCAAATGGATGGGTTATCCCCAGAGGTCATAATTCCCTTAGCAGAACTATAGGTTAAGGGCCTGTCAATCAAAAGAGAACAAGAGGTTTGCCCCTGAATGTATACTTGTCCCTAATGTAGCCAACCCGCAATGCCGGCCGGGGTGGCCGAGCGGTTCTAGGCGCTACAGTCTGGAACCGCGCGACTGCTACGGTCGCGGGTTCGAATCCTGCCTCGGGCATGGATGTGTGTGATGTCCTTAGGTTAGTTAGGTTTAAGTAGTTCTAAGTTCTAGGGGACTGATGACCGCAGAAGTTAAATCCTACAGTGCTCAAGCCATTTAAGCCAACCCGCAATGTGGGGCAATGCCGGTGTCGGCCCCCAACTAATGCATGCATGTCTGAAGGAACACTACATCTTTCTTCTTCCCAACACAAACACTGAACAGTGTATTTACCTGCGAATATCAGGCAGCAACTTTCAATTGAAATATCATCCCCAGTGCAGGAATTACACTGTGTATGTACGAGTACAGGTTGTTGCGCACGAACGACGACATATGCAAGTTTGGGTCTAGCCTTGAGTCATGCACGGATAGCCTAACGATTAAGGTGACAGCTCACGTAAATCGGGAAATCTGGGTTCGAGTACCAGCTGGGTACAAATTTTTGTTGTCATTCCCTTATAAAGCTGGTGGTAGTTCGTATTTGCAACCATGAGTTCGAAACTTTTAACAATATTATTACCCATTACCGAGATTCAGAGGTTCAAAATTACTGTGCTTAGGCAGGAAACTGGTTTTTAGCTGACGAAAGAGTTCACAGGTTTTTAGCCATTTTTGTAAGGTGGGCAGCAATTATCTAAATAACTATCCATAGCAAATGGTTCAAATTTAAATTGTACTTTCTTGAGGTATTCATCTAAATGCACCATTTTCCGGTTTTCGAAAGTTGTATTCGTTCTCAAGATACATCCAGAAAACCATGATTTTGGGTACTACAAGCACCAGTTGTAAGGAAGGCCATTTCCATGATTTCTCTTCAAGGCAAATCGCTGAAATTGTTCCCTGATGATGTTCTCAGGGAACCTTGAAACCTCTTTCCATAGCATTATATGTTACCCAGATCCAGCTTTGGTTTTAAAGGTACCACACTTATGCGCGAAAAATATAAAAGTAATATCCGGTCTGAGGTGTAAATGTAGTTTTAACTGACGTAGTGAGCACTTGGCAAGGGTTCTGTGACAATCGCAAGGGTTTTGAGGACACCAAACTATCTTTATAGTCAACATTTTTTCACCAACAAATCTTTATGCCGTGCTTTCTCTGTTTAATGTGCACTTAATGTCTCTACAAATATGCTCAAAGTGGTACAACAGTGACAAAAACTGAGCTACAAAGGCTCTTAAAATGCCTGGAAAGGAGTTACAATGACTGCCAAAAATGGTGTAAAGCTGGAAAGAGTACAAATTCACTAAAATATTTCTTTTGAGATTTAAATCGGGTGCCTTTGATGAATTGTGATCGTTGAGCAAAGTATCCAGAGAAAAACGTAAAGAAATGGTTTTTTGTTAATCTTATGTGTACTTATTTGTTGTTTATATGTGTCAAAGTGTATAAATAAACTGTCAGAACTTTACTGACCTGTATGTTTCCTTTCATACTGTATATACTGCACAACAGGAAAAAGAAGGGAAACAGCAGAAAAATAGTCCTATCAGAGTCATTGGGGAAAAAAGGAGACAGTGGGAAAAGGACATACATAGACAATAGCAATAGGAGACAATAGCAATATGAGAGATGTGCTTAATATGAAGGCTTAATATAAAGAGAGATTGGGTAAAAGGATTTAAAATGTTCTGTGTTAAAAGAGCGCGAATACGTTCGCATGCTAAAATTTTTGGTGTGGAAGGCGGATTGAGGCAGCTAGTTATCCACTTTTCTGTCAGAATCTTTTAAAGTAAAACATATTCACCTTTTTTGTGCTCCGACAGGAGCATTTTTCTTCTAATGTGTAACATACACTGCAATGTTCAGCAAAGGTATTTATATCACTGTAAACAATATTTCTCAATGTACGTTGCACTTTTATTAACTCATAAAGAAAATTGTGTTAAATGTGGAGCAAATATTCGAAACGATAGTTCCGGAAATTAGAAATCGTTCAACCAATCAGAAAGCACGGTTCAAATGTCGTAACAATTATGTCAGAGACAACGGGAAGGGAAAAAAGAAAGAAAGCCATTCAATTCACTTGTCACGACTAACCTTTTGTATTAGGAGCCATCTTATCACATTGGCAGTAGTCCATTGCATTAGCATGAAAGAGAGAAGCTGTGAGAAGTGGCATTAAACAGTGACTCTGGAAGCGGTACCTACAAAGAATATAATTACGGGAGAAACGGAGGTGGTGATAAAATGGCCGTAAGAAATAATGTTGAAATAGAAAGGCTCGCGGATTGCACGTAACAAACTAACATTAAATGATGATTTTCGAAAGATAGTTAAGTATAGGAACCATCTTATTTCATGTGACTAATTTTGAAAATAAATGTGCAGTCGACTGGAATGATCGTAGAAAAAGAGTATACTGAAATGCGTTTTAGAGGTAATGAAATAGTTGACATGGAGTACATAATAGCTGAAACACGAATCTGTATCTGGCAAAGTGAATATGGGGATAGATATTCTGCTAAGTGAAAAGATACTTTATCTTTATGTACCGGTACTTCCCATGTCGCGGCACTCTGTAGCAAACCAATAGTAATAGAACCTGGAAAAACAACAGACTCCAAAAGATAATTTCACTGTATGATTGCTCCAGTTCGTATAGGTATGAACAATGCAAGAACCTCACCATAAGTCACATATAACTTTGAAGGACACGATACCGTACTGGAAAAATAGAAATGCAATACAGAAAACGATACGTAACATACATCTGTGACACAAATGCAAGTCAAACATTGCTGAAGAGAACTTTTTTAAAAATATGTATGGAGCAAATTGTAGACTACTAAATACTTATTTATTTCATTAACAGCACCAGTAAACCAGCAAATGAAATCATCTACGAATTCCCGTCTAAGGCCTATACACGAGCTGCAAAATTCACAAAATATATAACGCAGTGTTTTTCGTCTTTATTTTGCCTTCTCCACATATATTCAAAAATTTGAGAGTCAAAAATTCTTTGCACTACCTTTTTCCTTCAATGCTGTTTGCATATGCTCGTGTTCTGGAGCCTTGAACCGAAGGCTTATGAATTACGGAGAGGAGTGTCGGTCCTTCACCTTTTAGGCAATTATATGAACCTAAACAATCGGACACTATTGTTGTCCCAGGTAATATTTTGTTTTATTGTATCAAAAAGTAGTGCCTTCGATATCTCCTGGACAACACGAAAAAAAAAGAAATAAAGTCCCTCTTTCACAAACACACAGAAATACGAACTTCTCCACAGCACTGTTTCCAATAAACAACACACTGATTGCCACGTTATAAACCATAAGAAAATATCATATATGCTGCTAAATTGAAATACTCAAAGTACTTAAGTCGTACTTACTGGTAGTTTACTACTTGAAAAGCAGGAACATTTTCTTATTGAACATTCTTTTTGGTGCTCATTATTTCCTTTAACACGACACTTCCGTATGATACTGACACACAAACTTCATTGCTGATTGGCACACCTCATACGTTCTCTCCTTTGTGATGAATTCACTAGTCAGGCACCAATCTATAAATTGCTCCATGTATTTCAAACTATACAGAAAATTTAAATCAACACGCTGGCTAATTTTTGCAAGCCACTACAAAAACTCACAACACGTTCGAGCCGATGAGGTTTTGAATAGGTGCCAAGCTATTCACTTCTCAAAAGAAGCCAAAGAGAATGCAAGTGACATTAGAGAAAGAAAGCAAAGATCAAATGTTTGGAGCCAATTGTACTGTGGCAGTGTAACATCTCTGACTCTATAAGTTACGATCGTTGCCCTACGAGGCAGTAGGAGTTGGTATGCTTCGTACGCTGTTAATGCTCAAACGTGTTATGTACAAGTGCTTACTAGTAAATAGTATGGAAATCGTATCTCTGTGCTGTTCTGTTCTATCACAACTGCTGGTACCCCACTTTCCATAGTAGTCACCTCCAATTTTCCGAGTTGCGCCGTGCCCCCGCCTCTACAACAAAGCGCCTTTCAAGGTTCTGGCGGACAATAGTCGCCCACCGTGAGAGTAGAGGTTGTCACCCTTTCAGCTGGCCACCGCCCCAACTCTGTAAAGAAACAAAAGCTACGCTTACCAAGTGCTTCCATGCCCAAAACACAACAACACTACTGCTAGTTTCACCCCATATTTGGGCAGGATGCACAGTGCTGCAGATAATCCTGCACCTACCCAAACCAGTACACCGACCTGACATAGGCACACCAGACCGCTCTTTGTTAACAAGATGCCTCTGCACACCCTAACAAAACAACACCAACGCTGCGTTTCTACGGGCAGATGGTCCCCGACTATTGATCCGTGACAGGCGCCTGTCCAAGTATTTCCTTGTCGATACCGGGGCTGGTGTGAGCACTCTACGCCTGCTCTCGAGCCTGCTATACTGCACCATCGCCGCTGCAACTGTGGGCAGCCAATGACACTGTCATCGCAGTTGCTGGAGCTGGCACATCGCTCTCGACCTCGGCATAGATACACAAACACCTTGGACATTCCTAGTAGCAATGACTGTTGACCAGTTCTGGGAGTCAATTTCATTCAGAACTACCAACTACTGCCTCATTTAAATCGTGCCCACCTATTACGATTGGATGGCTAACAGCCGATCCGTGATGTGGTCAGTGACAAAATACCTGCCAGCACTGCAACACTCTCGATCACGCTGCCACTGTTTGGCCCACCATTCGACCTGAAGCTACGAAGGGAAGCACTTTTCAACCAGCTACGCTGAAGGCAAAAAGCGTACTTATCATTATGTCATGTGCCTCACCGACGAACAATTACAGAGACAAATAGTGGACACTACCTCATTATACATACAGCTCAACAACGTCTCGATGAGCTTTGTCATCTCGCTACCGATCACTACCATGGCGTTGCTACTATGGACACTTCTCAGGTTAAGTGTAGCGTCACAACCCCCTTGTGATTGCGCCCCTGAAACAATGCCGTGTAATGTTAGCAGTGACGGTGGATAAAGTCGTGCCCCACTTTCTGGACAAGCTCCACACTCCCCCTTTAGACCACACACAATCTGTGCCATGTGGGATGGTACAGTTCACCACTTTACAACCACACCAGATCCCCTGTCCATCGCCGCCACCATTGTCTAGCTCCCCACAAACTTAAAGTGGCTAAACCTGTGGATGAATTTTTGCGAGCTGACGTAGTTAGGCCATCAGACAGTGCTTGGCCCATCCCAATTAAACTAGTTCCTAAAAAAGAATGGTCCTTGGCGCCCATGCGGCGACTACTACTATCTCAATGGCCGCACATTCATTGACAGCTACCCCATTCCGAACTTGCACGTTTTTTCCCCACGTCTTAGCCGAGGCAAAAGTGTTCAGTGTCATCGATTGCAAAACAGCATACAGGAGTGCTGGTTTTTGAAGATCAATGTGGGTGCTCTAAATCACAGTTCACAAATGTTGAAAACTAACGCTCCTAAAAATCCAGTTTCAGATTTTTTGAATGATGAAGAACAAAGTATTATTTATTAGATTCTTTTTGCACACTAATTAATTAACATAAAAAGTAATCCACATAGAATTGTTTTTTTTTTTCAAATGTTTGTGTAATTTCTAATTCTCATTCGTAAAGGATGCATCCCTACGAACAGTGATCGTTTGATGAAAATGCTGTACAGTACAACACCACCTCACAGGACAAAAAGGCCAAAGAGCTACATGATGAATAAAGCCAGCACCTTGGGCAGCTTGCAGAGTCTCAAATATTGCTAGTCACTTGGGGGACCTCTGTACAAAATAGGTTATTTATTCCACATTGGAAAGGTAGTCTCTCACCATAGTCTCATTTGCATTGCCTCTTGGATCGCAAGGTTCAAAGAATGAACCAAATACTGATCATTCAGAATTCATGGCTCAATTTCTCTGATTTTTTCTCATATTTGACATTCAATCAGAAGCAACGCTTGACTTTATATCTAGAGCAAAACGCATGAGAACATACATGAAAATTGACAGTACTTCAGCTGTAGTAGAGTCAGCATTATAGAAACCAAAAAAATTCATTAATTTGAAGATTATCACCAACAACACATCTAAAGCAAATTGAAACTAAAACATGTTGACATGGGTCTCTAGTTTCATCCAAATGTTGCACATCTCCTCCTCAACCCTTGGACCGATTTCAACCAAATTTGGTCCTCATATCCCTTACTGTCAGGCAACAATCGCTGTGGGGGTAAGAACCACCTACCTATTATATTTCATGAGATATGACATCATAAACAATCAGGTGCATGAAAAACTGCTGCATTGTGCATGACGTTTAAATTTATTTCTCCTTTTCTACTAGCTCTATTCACAACACGTTTTGCAGACGGAATCCACATATGGCGTTAAATGTACCTCACAGATGTGTCATCGTACGACATGTAATTTTAGAAATATGATGCCATAGACACCGATATGGGTGAAAAAAATGCCACATCATGCATGAAGTTTGCACACTATGCATTTATTCTTTACTACTACGACACTCCTAACAGTCCAACTTAAGGAAATACAAGACACCTGGCAGTGCTTTTGATGGCTTTCAACTGCGTAGTGCAAATGGCTGTCAGCCTAACTGTAGCCGCCTATGGAACTAAGAAGAGGTCTTGCCTTAGGGACATTTACAAAATCACGCTTTAGGCACGTGAAGCAGCTCCATCCGGCTCATGTTTCTTAATTTGGGTGTTACACTTCTGCATTTTGGAGGTATGACTGTTTCACGATTTCAAAAATGTTTTCATGAATACATGGAAATGAAATTTTTTCTATACTTCACTACAAACATAGTTCATTTTTTTCTCAGTTCTAATAGAAAATTGGCAAAATAAATAACCGGACAATGCCGGGTTTGTCAGCTATTTTGGAATATTTTTATAAAGCCATGTAAGACTTCATTAGTCATAATAGAACCTAGTTCATTTGTTATGTCGTGCAAAAGCCATATGTACTTTGTACAGTGAAGCCAAGAGAACAGATCGGAGTTATTTTCAGCAACTAACTGTAACAATCCATTATAATTTTGAAGCAGGTGCTGTCCAGCTATATGGCCTGATGAAAAAAGTCATAGTCATAACAGTGTATAGGTCACCATGTGGAAACATAGAAATCTTTTTTGATAAATTAGAATTGTTGCTAAATACTATTTACAAAAAAGAAACTGTGATTATTCTTTGTGGTGATTTCAATATTAATCTTCTAGTTGAAAGTCAACAAAAAAGGCAATTTTTGGACATATTAAAGAGTTTCAACATGTCACCACACACAAACAATTCAACTAGAATAACAAACACCTCCAATAGCATCATAGATAACATTTTCTCAAATATGTCAGCAACTGACATAGAGGTAACAAACATAGATTTTGGATTGTCTGACCCCAATGCTCTCACCATTGAAATCCCTTTAAGGTCAAAGGAAGATAAAGGTGTAAATAATATTTACAAAAGAAACTTCTCTGTGGACAGCTGTCATCAGTTCATAAGTATCTTAGAAAATGAAAATTGGTTAGATGTTATGAAACAGTCAATGCATATAGTGTATTTGCATCAATTTATATGATGAACTTTGAGATGTGTTTTCCAAAGAAACTGACCAGAATCAAGTCTACTGGACACATAAAGTTAAGTTCTTGGATGACTCTTGGCATTAAGAAATCGTGTGAAAACATGTAAAAACTGAATTCAGAGTTGAGGGAGTGTACAGATACTGATTTTATAGAATATGTAAAAAGGTATAGGAAAATATACCACAGATTAATTGCAAATGCAAAGTTATTAAGTAATAATATGGAAATAAAACAGTCCAGAACTAAAACTAAACTAGCATGGAAATTGTGAGAAAAGAAACTGGGGTACCTATCAAAGACAAGGAAATTATTCTAAAAGATGAGGAGAATAAAATGGTAGATAAATATGCCATGCCTAATTATATAAATAATTACTTTTTAAATGTACCCCAGACATTAAGCAGGAATTTTGGGGAGCAGGTTAAGATGGAAGCACCCAAGGCAGCCAGCAGTATGCTGGCAGTTCCAACAAACGAAAAGGAAGTTTTAAAAGTGATTAAAGTGATTAAAAGTCCAAGATGTCAGCTGGAGTAGATGACGTGCCAGTAATATTAGTAAAGAAAATAGCTAATCAAATAGCGAAACCATTGGTGCACATAGCAAACTTGTCAATGGCTGAGGGCATGTTTCCACAAAAACTGAAATTTTCTAAAGTCATTCCCCTGTTGAAAAAGGGTGATAAACTTAAAATAGAAAACTACAGACCTGTCTCACTTCTCCCAACTTTCTCTAAGGTTTTAGAGATACTAATGAAATATAGAGTCACACATTATCTTAATATGCACAATCTGATAAACAGTAATCACCATGGATTTCAAGTTGGGAGAAGTACCGAAACAGCTGTACTGGAATACACAAAAGAAATAATCACTAAATTGGAAGAGGGAAAAAGTGTAGTTGGGATAAATCTAGATTTGTCAAGAGCCTTTGGCGCTGTTGACCACAGCATACTTTTGGAAAAGCTTGAATCTATAGGTATCAGAGGACTGGTAAAAAAGTGGTTTGAGTCTTATCTGGAAAAGAGGATGCAGGTGGTTGAAATTACAGCACCAAATATTAATCAAAAAATTAAACTAAGATCAGATCCAAGGGAGCCCACAGTAGGAGTACCCCAAGGAAGTGTATTAGGCCCCTTGCTATTCCTCATTTACATTAATGATATTCAGGTGTCAGAGAGAAAAACTAGAATCATGTTATTTGCTGATGATGCTAGTTTAATAGTTAGTGATATGAAGCAGTCATTGCACAGTACTGTGGACCATGTCCTAAAAGATATACAAAAATGGTTTAGTGCTAACAAGCTAACACTGAATGCAAAAAAAACTAATTATGTGCAATATGGAAAAATAAGTGAACAGGATGACCTAAATCCCACCATGGAGGGCAAACAACTTGAAAGAGTACAGTGTGCAAAATTCCTGGGTATGCACATTGATGAGAAGATTAACTGGAAGGACCATGTGGTGAGCTTAGCACTAAAACTAAATTCAGCATGTTTTGTACTTAGAATAATTTCAAGAGTTTGTAGTAATGATTGTACCAGATTAGTATATTTTGGCTATTTTCAGTCCATTGCATCCTATGGGATAGTATTCTGGGGAAAAACAAATTGTCGTCCAAATGAGATTTTCAAATTACAAAAACGTGCTATTCGGATAATGAACCACAGCCCACCTCAAACACATTGTAGGCCCCTTTTTAAAGCATTGAAAATTTTAACAATTCGATCATTATACATTCTGAAATGTCTGTTGGTGATCAAAAGAAATCAGGACAAAATGAAAACCAATACAGACTTCCATAATTACAATACACGGCTGTGTAAAGATCTACGCATACAAGCTGTAACAAGGACCCGAAGTCAGAAACATGTATGTAATCAAGGCATCAAACTTTTTAATACACTACCAAAACATATCAGAGAGCTGGAAAATGAGGATAAATTTAAAACTGTTATAAAGAACCACATGCTTGACAAATGTTATTACAGCATAAGTGAATATCTCTGAACAACTGTATAACAATATGTGTTTAAATATGTCTGCTTATGTCTGTATGTGTGGATGGATATGTGCGTGAGTGCGAGTGTATACCTGTCCTTTTTTCCCCCTAAGGTAAGTCTTTCCGCTCCCGGGATTGGAATGACTCCTTACCCTCTCCCTTAAAGCCCACTTCCTTTCGTCTTCCCCTCTCCTTCCCTCTTTCCTGATGAGGCAACAGTTTGTTGCGAAAGCTTGAATTTTGTGTGTATGTTTGTGTTTGTTTGTGTGTCTATCGACCTGCCAGCGCTTTCGTTTGGTAAGTCACCTCACCTTTGTTTTTATATATAATATATGTTTAAGTTAATGTGACAAATGAAATTACATCAGTGCATAAGAAATTATGTTATAAAAACACTTATTAGTTGTATATTGTATTAAACATAAGCTAGATTAATATGAATTCAGCACAGATAAAAATTTTGTAAAGATATTATATAGTTGTTAAAATGTACCCTGACAAATCCTGTATCACAAATGTGATCATTGGGATGATAATAAATAAATAAATAATTAGAATTTTCATCTGTGTGACCATGGATTGCTAACCACTGCATGATGAGATAATGAAGTGAAGACAACATTCTCAACAGAGCTACTCTTGCAGGTGTCATTTCTCTCTCCTTATCCTTAGACATTAAAAACTGCACATTCACACCTTTCTCAATACCTCTTTTCTTACTAAAGCAAGACATCATATTTCAAGCTTGCATGACAAGTACACCTTTCTGACGCTTTGTCCCCAGAAGAACACCCGACTTCAGTGATGGCTTTTATCAGATCTTCATCTTGTTTAGTTCTCGTCGCAAATAGTCACTAGAGAAACTCATTTCTTTACATACAGAACAAAACACTTCACCAAGTTGCTTGTCATCTAACATCCATTTATATTTGTCTTTCCACTGTTTTTAGCATTCGGGAGGATGACGGTTCAATCCCGCGTCTGGCCATCCTGATTTAGGTTTCCCGTGATTTCCCTAAATCGCTATAGGCAAATGCTGGGATGGTTCCTGTGACAGGGCACAGCCGACTTCCTTCCCTAATCCGATGAGACCGATGACCTCGCTGTTTGGTCTCTTCCCCGCAAATCAACCCAACCCAAGTGTTTTTAAAGAGAACAGCTACCAGCAACATGACAGGTCTTCTTTGTTTCATTCGATACAGCAGTTCAATAGGGGACACCTGTGCAGGGTAGCCATGCGGTCTGATGTGCATTGCCACAGTTTGTGCGAACATTCCATTACATGCTTCATGTCATCTGCGACCAAGCCTGTATTAAGCTTCTAAAACTTTGGAAACAGCATGAAATCAGTTGTAAGGACAAATGAAGTAACACTGAAAGAAATTCGTTATATCATATTGCTGGGTAAGCTATAGAGAGGGCAATTAAATTTGATAAGCTATGTGATAAATGCCTGAATGTAGTAGTTCATGTACCACACAAAGCTAAGATTATTCATTATTGTAATTTTGTAAATTTGAAACAGTTCACACATGAAAAAGAGAGCGTTCTCTATGCCTCAGAGGAATTTTTTTCATTTCTCTGAAAATGGAAGCAATTTTTAGGAATACTACACTTGAAAGCACACACAATTTGAACTGTTTTCAGTCTGTCATTGATAAATTTCATAGTGATTACCAAATCCAAGGAGTTCACTGTCCTGATGGCCACAAAATTAAGTTGAAATTAGTGAAATGATTTGTCAGATTTCGCCTGAAAATATTCTGTCTAAAAATGAAGAAGAAAATGTGCTTGAAATTTGGCCATGCAATGGCCAACAAAACCTGTGTTGTGCATGCACTGGCTCAAAATGGTAAGTAGTTGTAGTGAATCTTATCTGTATTATGTGACAGTTATAACAAATTATTTTTTGTGCTTCAGCTCTGAAATTTTTCTGGGGTGAAGGACTGTGTTTCAGTTGCATCTGATTACCAGTGCAGCTTCATGCCCCATCACATCTCACAATGACAACATTTTCACCAAACAAGTAAAATGTTTTGAACTATGAGCAGTTACATAGATGGTCCAGTGTTTGTAGTGCATACATTATATTTTCAAGGTATTTGACGTGCTTATCCTGTATCAGTTGCTCATCAATATACACACCAAAGAATTTAATGTTTGTGACTCATGTAATTTATGTTGAGATTTACAAGGTGAGATTTCTTTGTGATGCTGAAGTTCATTATTTTCAGTTTATCTATGTAGCTCTGTTATTTATTACCTCTGTTTGTGCTGCCATATGTACAATTATCACTTCAGCATTTCTGGTGACTCAGCAGTCATTAAAAGGTTACTGTCATCTGTGAACAGTATTGTTTCTGCCATTGTGGTACATTATGTGTAATCTTAATCTAAACTTGGAATAGTATTGTACCCATGTACCCAATGCATGACACTGTGTTTACATAGTCTTGATTGAGAGGTGCTTAACAATCCATTTACGTAAATGTTTCAGTAATTCATTCCATTCTGTTTTCTAGGTAGAGAAGAAATCGTTTCCTCACTATCCTCAACATTTTAAGTTTCTTTAACAAAGTTCCTTGGCCTAATGGATCAAAGGTTTGGTTGGGTCCAGGGAGATGCCTGTTAAATTTTTTCTTCATTTAACATTTTACAAAACTACTAATGTAAATGGTGCCACCATGTGTGCTGTCCATTTTCTAAATCCGAAGTCAAATAGTTCTTTACTGAGAAGTCTGCTTTAAGTGATTCTTAATCCTGTTTTTTTCAATAGTTTTTATAATATTTGTGAAAGATGACAGTGCTGGGAATTGTAATTTCCTACGTTTTCACTACCAACTAATTTGCGTGCAGAGGAAGAAACTTAGTGTGTCTGAGATATAGTTGATTTTGTGATGAAGCAAGCTGGGACATTTTTACTTCCCTTGTTTTGCCATCTGCCTCCTTAAAATTAATTTTTTTTTCATTTTTAACTAATTACCATCAACATATGTGAATATAATCTGCATTTGCATAAAAGAGGAAGATTGGCCCCTCAGTTTTAAACAATGTAACACCGGATCTAATTTTGGGCTTAATTTTATGAATGTAATTGATTTTCTGATTTATTTCAACTATTCCTAGTTAGTATCTTTTATTATAGGGTGAAATCAGTAATTGTTTCGTAACTTAAATTCTCTTTTTGACTTATAAACAAATATAAACTCTGTACTAATTGTGGCATCGATAGGTCGTATAGACCACGATTAACACCATCTTTGGACTCTTATTGCTCTGCCGAGCCTCCATGTTAGTTTTTAGTTCTGTTCTGTATCTCAAGCTGTATACACATTTATGACTAAGTACGAAATATATCTCTATGTGGAATTTAATAGGGATAGTTATTGCATTTGACCAGTAAACGTATCCCATTCCCGTACTGTTGACCCCGAATTTCTGTGTCTTCTGCGACTTCTGCACCAGGTGTTGTAAATCAACAGGTTATGTGCACAACGCCATGGCTATCTCACCCAACAATTTGTTAGAAGATTTGGAGGCCCAACGACGAAACCAGGCCACTCCAATCCTTCGTCAAAGGCCGGATTTCCACTAATTGACAGTGATTCGTGATCTCCAACCAAGTTAACCTCAAACTTTGTTGTTCTACAACAGTCAAGTGCTACACCGTTAACTGAAACAATGGACTCAGGTTTTTTGTCGCCGGACTGTGCTCGCCAACATGTGAAATGTGTAGTGGATAATTTTGAGAACTGTGTAACTACCATTAGATTGAGTAACGTTCAAAGTGATCTACATTCACACGTACTGTTACTGTCAACGGGTCGCAACATCGGTTACAGTCATGCTGTATGCAATGCCACCATTTGTGCAAAATGCACATGCTATCAACTGCAATCAACCTTTGCCTCATTCACAAACTAACGATGGACATTTTCATGCAACAAATTCCCCTTGCTCAACCACCAGACCTGTTGCTCAGTTTTTCGTCCATGTGGGCACTTCACCTTCCAGGAACATTTTACCACAACAGTATGATCTTCAGCAAGTTTCACCGGTAATTGATAGTCCAACCACAGGGGCTGTGTTCCTGATGTGCACAGAAAACTCACACTGTTGTTGCATGAAGTACCCACCCACTCCTAACCCCCCCCCTCCCCCCCCCCCTGCTCCACATGTATGGGGGGCCCGATTCTGACCGTTCAGCTGCTTGCCTCACCCAAAGTTCTGCCTGTGTCTGCTGCGCCTGCCTTCTGCGTCATTTCCGAGGTGGACAATTTCGAATCTGTACCTCTAACCTCCGGTCCAGTTTCCAGGATTGCCACACATGTTGCACAACTGCTCGTTCCCGTAGTACCAACTGTGCCAGCCGTGTCGTGTTTTCATGACACGTCAAGGACAATGCAACCCACCATTGCCTCGGAAGTGCCTGCCAAGAACATACCTACGTCTATGGTGCTGGACTGCAGTATGGCCCCTCCAACTATGGTCCAGCAGGCCTTCCAAGATACACCAGAGCTGCCTTCGTCTCCCCCCCCCCCCCCCTGGCTGTCTGCCAAAGCTGCCCCCCATATATGAGGACAACCCCATATCATTGCTTGCACTTGTAGACCATCTGTTCGAGTTACATCATGTGTCCAACGAGAACTCAAATTCCTAAGTCTCGTCACTCACCCCCATGGTCACTCGGAGTTAATTTGTGATCTACTCCTCTTGCCACCATCTCCGCCGAAGTATGAGTTCTCAAAGAAAACAATATTGGACTGACTTGCCTGCTCACCACAAGAATTAATCATCAAGATCTTGCACGAGGTGCACCTGGGGGACTGACCTCCATCACAACTGTGGCGCCGCCTTCGATTACTTGTGAGTGAACATATGATGCCGGATGTTACTCTGTGGGCAGTATGGTCCACCAAGTTACCTACCGACTTACAGATTCACCTGCTACTGCAAACCTTCGCGTCGATCGGCTCTCGTCTTCACATCGCAGACCAGCTGTATGCACTGCTACGACAACACCAACCGGCACACCACTCATCACTGGTTGGCACAACTGCTCCTGTTTACCGGCCGTCTGCAGACAGAGGCAAAGCTCGCTCCACCTCCATGCTGTGTACATTGCCTGGCATTATCTGCTCACTCTCTCCTCCATCCGAGCGCTCAAGAATCGCCCACGCACCATGCATCCCAGTATACATCCCGGAACAAATCTATGAGGACAAGCCTCCTCTGCTGCGCAGTCGCCGCCACCACCACATCTGGCTCATCTGTACTGTTGGTACAACAGGATTTTCAGCGATGATGCCAAGAAGTGTCGATTACATTGCCAGCACCCAAACAACAATGGCAGGATGTAGAAGACGCTGAGTCCTGCAGGGAACCTCACAGACGTCCTCACACATTGCACTCCATCCACTCGTCCACCCTACTGAGCAGTGATTTATACGTGACCCACATTTCGTCATGGCTTGTCTTCCTAGTCAACACAGGCACAGACATGTCTATCATACCCACATCATTGGCTCCTCCTGCCTTTTCACCGATGAGTTCACTTCTACGAGCTGTCAACGCATCAATGTTACAAACCTCAGGCTCCAGCGAACTTATGGTGCACCTATCCCCTTCTCTGTTTTCTGTGGACTTCATACAATGCTGACATCGATGAATCAATTCTCGGTATGGATTTACAAACTCTCTCCGAACGTGGTTCAGGGCTCAGTGTTACATCATCCCTCTGACACCCAGATACTGTGCTCCCGCACTTATCTTCCAAGCTCTTCTCTTGCAACATGTGAGTTAGTACAAGAGTGCTCTGCCCTCACAAGCAACATTGTGACGTGTGTCACTAACCTACTATCAGAATATGACTCGGTGGCACAACTCCATCAGGAAAATGACGATCTGAAACAATGAATAGCACACACTTACAACAAGCTCATCGCGGCTCGTACCTCGCTGCTGAAACTGCAGTCCACAGCACTGCCACCTAATCATGTTTCTTCAGTAGACACCAGCTCGGACAGTCAGCAGGTTAGTCCAAAAACATTAACTGCATCTGACAATTCGCGTCCGGTAGACACTGCACCCCCGACGCGCTCGCCACGATCAGTGCCATGTGTTTCAAACAGTGCTTCTAATAACAGCCACACACACGATACGACCATGTCCACCGCACAGGTGCCGCCCTGCGTGTTGATAACAATGCCTTTTTCGCCCGCGCCAGTTACCCAAGGCTAGGCTGACAACAGAGTCGCTGGGCGTCCCAACCTGCTCCGTGCTGTGCACGCAGCCGACCTCTCCAAACAAGCACAGGCCGTGCTCAAGTAATAGGCATGTGATTATCGTGCTGCCTTTTCCCACTCGCGCTAACAGTTGCGCCTCATCGTGCCCCATTCGTCCAAAAACTTCACGTCAGGACATTGCTCAGTCTCGTGTTCTTTTCTCGGTTTCTTACGTCACCGACAGAACGACACACGAGATATTTACCACTGCCGGCCCTCCTATTAGGCACAAGGTTAGACGCCTCAACCCCATTAAGTCGCTCGCTGCCCAGCAGCAAATTAACGAACTTTTGGAGGCAGGTATCCTGCAACTGTCGGACAGCAACTGGTCTTCACCGATTCAACTCGTCACCAAACATGATGGTTCTTTCTGAAAGTGCGATGACTACAGATGCTTAAATGCTCGTACTGTCATGAACAATTACCCAGTGCCAAACATAAATGATTTCACGCATATATTATCAGACGCCACAATTTCAGAGTAATTGACTGTAAATGTGCCTATCACCAGATTCCCGTAGCACCGGAAGACATTCCAAAGACAGCTATTATCACACCACTTGGTTTGTTCCAATACAACGTGTGGCATTGATTGTATTGACCATGATTAACACCATCTTTGGACTCTTACTGCTCTGTCAAGCCTCCATGTTAGTTTTTAGTTCTGTTATGTACCTCAAGTTGTGTACACATTTATGAATAACTATGAAATATATCTCTATGTGGAATTTAATGGGGATAGTAATTGCATTCGACTGATAAGCATATTCCCATATAATTATAAACATTTGGAGGAACAACTAATTGTATTCTTAAAGGATCTGTTTGCCTCTGTTCAAAAACATGTTAGCAAAGCCAGCCGTTAATTAATTCCAAAGTAATTAACAGTTTTGTCAAAAGTATTGTTTGCATAACTATACAGGGTGGTCCATTGATTGTAACTGGGCCAAATATCTCAAATGAAAAAACTGCAAAGAACGAAACTTGTCTAGCTTGAAGGGGGAAACCAGATGGCGCTACAGTTGGCCCACTAGATGGTGCTGCCGTAGGTCAAACGGATATCAACTGTGGTTTTATTAAACAGGAACCCCCACTTTTTTTACATATTTATGTAGTACATAAGGGTATATGAATATTTTAGTTGGACCACTTTTTTCACTTTGTGATAGATGGCACTATAATAGTCACAAACATATGGCTCACAATTTTAGACGAACAGTTGGTAACGGGTAGGTTTTTTAAATTAAAATACAGAACGTAGGTACGTTTGAACATTTTATTTCGGTTGTTCCAATGTGATACATGTACCTTTGTGAACTTATCATTCCTGAGAACGCTTACTGTTACAGCGTGATTATCTGTAAATACCACATTAATGCAATAAATGCTCAAAATGATGTCCGTCAACCTCAATGTGTTTGTCAATACATGTAATCACATTCCTCTCAACGGCGAGTAGTTTCCCTTCCGTAATGTTCGCACATGCATTCACAATGCGTTGACGCATGTTGTCAGGCGTTGTCAGTGGATCACGATAGCAAATATCCTTCAACTTTCCCCACAGAAAGAAATCCAGGACATCAGATCCGGTGAACCTGCGAGCCATGGTATGGCGCTTCGACGACCAATCCAGCTGTCATGAAGTATGCTATTCAATACCGCTTCAACCACACGTGAGCTATGTGCCGGACATCCATCATGTTGGAAGTACATCAACATTCTGTCATGCAGTGAAACATCTTGTAGTAACATCGGTAGAGCATTACGTAGGAAATCAGCATAGATTGCACCATTTAGATTGCCATCGATAAAATAGGTGACAATTATCCTTCCTCCCATAATGGCGCACCATATATTAACCCACCAAGGTCGTTGATGTTCCACTTGTCGCAGCCATCATGGATTTTCCATTGCCCAATATTGCATATTATGCTGGTTTACGTTACCGCTGTTGGTGAATGACGCTTCGTCGCTAAATAGAACATATGCAAAAAAATCTGTCATTGTCCCATAATTTCTCTTGTGCCCAGTGGCAGAACTGTATACGATGTTCAAAGTCATTGCCATGCAATTCCTGGTGCATAGCAATATGGTACAGGTCTAATCAATGTTGATGTAGCATCCGCAACACCGAAGTTTTTGAGATTCCCGATTCTTGCGCAATTTGTCTGCTACTGATGTGTGGACTAGCCACGACAGCAGCTAAAACACCTACTTGGGCATCATCATTTGTTGCAGGTCGTTGTTGACATTTCACATGTGGCTGAACACTTCCTGTTTCCTTAAATAACTATGTGGTGAATGGTCCAGACACTTGGATGATGTCATCCAGGATACCGAGCAGCATACATAGCACACGCCCGTTGGGCATTTTGATCACAATAGCCATACATCAACACAATATCAACCTTTTCTGCAATTGGTAAATGGTCCATTTTAACACAGGTAACGTATCACGAAGCAAACACCGTCCGCACTGACAGAATGTTATGTGATACCGTGTACTTAATACGTTTGTGGGTATTACAGTGCCATCTATCACAAAGCGAAAAAAGTGGTCCAACTAAAATATTCATATTTCTTTATGTACTACATGAATATGTAATAAAAAATGGGGGTTCCTTTCTTAAAAAAGGCAGTTGATATCCGTTTGACCTATGGCAGCACCATCTAGCGGGCCAACCATAGCACCATCTGGTTTCCCCCTTCAAGCTAGACGAGTTTTGTTCTTTGTAGTTTTTTTGTTTGATGCTTATTTTGTGATATTTGGCCCGGTCACTATCAATGGACCACCCTGTACATGTTAATTTCATCATTTAAACAAATTATTCAGCTTAACCCTTGTAGTAGAAGAAACTGTTAAAAAGAACCAATTTTTCGATGTATTCAGTTAATTTAATGAGTTAAGTTTTAATTGTAATTTCCATAAATTCAACTTCGAACAATGTGTGGTTTCAGCACCTGTTATTGCGAAGATGTATAAGGGCCTGATTTTTGGTCCTGAGACAGTCAATCCACAGCTGAGTTTCAGATGAGAAACCTGTATTGGTTAGAACAACAACAATGCTTCAACTTAACTGTGAAATAAGTGTTACACAATTAGGCTATGTGGTAAAACAATGACAGTATCTGCTCCTTATGTTCCTTTCTATTCTTCAAGAAATGTGAACTTTGTGGGTAGTTTTCACTGCTCGTAGATGTTCAATAGTAAAATATTGTAGCAGTATGTGGAGGTTTGGCTGTGAACTATTAATGAGGCATATGGAAAGTTAAAACAGTAGTGCACTGGCCATTTAACTGTGGATTATTGGGGGGTTGTGAACAGTGAAAGTAAAGTACTGTGAAACACAAATGTGCACCTGTTGGCTACATCATTTAAAGTAGTCAGTGTTGTACTTCCACACCCCATTTTTCAGCCAATGTAGCAACGCAGTACATTGACACCGAGGACAATCAACGAAGAAATAAAGTGGGCAACCATCACAATTTGTAATTGGGCATAAGTGGTATATTAACATTGCCAGATAAAGCCCTTCCATCCTGTTAATGCATTCTCTTGACAAGTACACTGTTGTTTAACAGAAGTTTTATTTTTAATACCAACCACTATATTACTGACTGCCTATTCTTAGGCAATAACACAAACACTAGTGGTAGCACAGAGTTATTTGGTGTACAGTGGCTTGTGTTAGTAAATTCTGTTGTAGGTAAGTTTCAAAACTGCTAAAACATTTGTTTATAAAATACACCAATTTCTTAGGGTTAAATATCACACTAATCTTTTTTACATTTAGCTACCTTTTAGTTTCTTCTTATGAGTGTGCTGGTGGACATTATTCCATAGTGTTAACTGACATGTGTATAATGAAAATCAATTTTAATTATTGTACCCAACAAATCTGTATGTGTTATTGCTTAGGCACTGTATGTTGTATTTTGTTTCTGCTGTTTAATTTAAGCCTTAATAAGGGTAATGATGTCTGTTGTTAATTACTGACAGCTAGAGATATTGCATTCTGTTTTACTTACTAGCTTTAAGTGCCTACATTCTTACTGGTGTACACATTGTTGTATATCTGTTTGTTATGCTGAAAATAAAGTAACAAGTTGGGTCATTCTGCATGTTCTTAAGAGGCCTGAAGATACTTGAAATTTCCAGAGGATTTTGTGCTGCCAATAGTCACCCTACTCCTGCACAATCCAATTAAATATTTCAAAAAATGCTTCATCAAATAATTGTTTGAAGAATGTCATGTACTTCCACAGTCTCATTATGTTCGACACTTCCTCTTCTTCTGCCTTTGACTAAAAAATATTTAAGATGTGTGGAGGCAGTGCTTTCCATCTGCCCACAACATTAGACTCCATTATATGAATAAAATAAAACAATCAGTGCTAATCGATGATAAACTTGCCTAATCTTATGAAAATGAGGACAGGATGTTATGAGTATCCTACTGGACATTACTCCATTGTGTTAATTGACATGTCTGTATCATCATCATCATCATCATTTAAGACTGATTATGCCTTTCAGCATTCAGTCTGGAGCATAGCCCCCTTATACAGTTCCTCCATGATCCCCTATTCAGTGCTAACATTGGTGCCTCTTCTGATGTTAAACCTATTACTTCAAAATCATCCTTAACCGAATCCAGGTACCTTCTCCTCGGTCTGCCCCGACTCCTCTTACCCTCTACTGCTGAATCCATCAGTCTCTTGGGTAACCTTGCTTCTACCATGCGTGTAACATGACCCCACCATCTAAGCCTGTTCGCTCTGACTGCTACATCTATAGAGTTCATTCCCAGTTTTTCTTTGATTTCCTCATTGTGGACACCCTCCTGCCATTGTTCCCATCTACTAGTACCTGCAATCATCCTAGCTACTTTCATATCTGTAACCTCAACCTTGTTGATAAGGTAACCTGAATCCACCCAGCTTTCGCTCCCATACAACAAAGTTGGTCGAAAGATTGAACGGTGCACAGATAACTTAGTCTTGGTACTGACTTCCTTCTTGCAGAAGAGAGTAGATCGTAGCTGAGCGCTCACTGCATTAGCTTTGCTACACCTCGCTTCCACTTCCTTCACTATGTTGCCATCCTGTGAGAATATGCATCCTAAGTACTTCAAACCGTCCACCTGTTCTAACTTTGTTCCTCCTATTTGGTACTCAATCCGTTTATATTTCTTTTCCACTGACATTATTTTCGTTTTGAAGATGCTAATCTTCATACCATAGTCCTTACATTTCTGATCTAGCTCTGAAATATTACTTTGCAAACTTTCAATCGAATCTGCCATCACAACTAAGTCATCTGCATATGCAAGACTGCTTATTTTGTGTTCACATATCTTAATCTCACCCAGCCAGTCTATTGTTTTCAACATATGATCCATAAATAATATGAACAACAGTGGAGACAGGTTGCAGCCTTGTCTTACCCCTGAAACTACTCTGAACCATGAACTCAATTTACCGTCAACTCTAACTGCTGCCTGACTATCCATGTAAAGACCTTTAATTGCTTGCAAAAGTTTGCCTCCTATTCCATAATCTTGTAGAACAGACAATAACTTCCTCCTAGGAACCCAGTCATATGCCTTTTCTAGATCTATAAATCATAGATACAATTCCCTGTTCCACTCATAACACTTCTCCATTATTTGCCGTAAGCTAAAGATCTGGTCCTGACAGCCTCTAAGAGTCCTAAACCCACACTGATTTTCATCCAATTGGTCCTCAACTAATACTCGCACTTTCCTTTCAACAATACCTGAGAAGATTTTACCCACAACGCTGATTAAAGAGATACCTCTGTAGTTGTTACAATCTTTTCTGTTTCCATGTTTAAAGATTGGTGTGATTACTGCTTTTGTCCAGTCTGATGGAATCTGTCCCGACTCCCAGGCCATTTCAATTATCCTGTGTAGCCATTTAAGACCTGACATTCCACTGTATTTGATGAGTTCCGACTTAATTTCATCCACCCCAGCCGCTTTATTGCACTGCAATCTATTGACCATTTTTTCCACTTCCTCAAATGTGATCCTATTTCCATCATCATTCCTATCCCATTCTACCTCGAAATCTGAAACATTACTGATCGCATTTTCACCTACATTGAGCAACTCTTCAAAATATTCCCTCCATCTGCCCAAGGCATCCACAGGATTCACCAGCAGTTTTCCTGACCTGTCCAAAATACTTGTCATTTCCTTCTTACCTCCCTTTCAAAGACTGCTAATTACACTCCAGAATGGTTTTCCAGCAGCTTGACCCATAGTCTCCAACCTGTTTCCAAAGTCTTCCCATGATTTCTTGTTGGTTGCTGCAATTATCTGTTTGGCTTTGTTTCTTTCTTCAACATAACTTTCTCTGTCTACCTGGGTTCTGGTATGTAGCCATTTTTGATACGCCTTCTTTTTCCTTTTACAGGCTGCCTTGACTGTATCATTCCACCAAGCTGTTTGCTTCATCCTACTTTTACACACTACTGTTCCAAGACATTCTTTAGCCACTTCTAGTACTGTGTCCCTGTACCTTGTCCATTCCTTTTCCAATGACTGTAATTGACTACACTCAACTAACTGGTACCTTTCTGAGATCGCTGTTAAGTACTTGTGCCTGATTTCCTTATCCTGAAGTTTCTCCACTCTTATCCTCCTACATACGGACCTGACCTCCTGCACTTTCGGCCTCACAATCCCAATTTCACTGCAGATTAAATAATGATCAGTGTCATCAAAGAATCCCTTGAATACACGTGTGTCCCTCACAGCCTTCCTGAATTCCTGATCTGTTATTATATAGTCAATGACAGATCTGGTTCCCCTGCCTTCCCAAGTATACCGGTGAATGTTCTTATGTTTAAAAAAGGAGTTTGTGATTACTAAGCCCATACTGGCACAGAAATCCAAGAGTTGTTTCCCGTTCCTGTTGGCCTCCATATCCTCTCCACATTTACCCATAACCTTTTCATACCCTTCTGTTCGATTTCCAATCCTGGCGTTAAAATCACCCATGAGCAGAACACTGTCCTTGTCCTTTACTCTAACAACTACATCACTGAGTGCCTCATAAAAACTATCCATCTTATCTTGATCTGTCCCTTCACAATGTGAATATACTGACACAATCCTAATTTTCTTGCTAGACACTGTCAAATCTATCCACATCAGTCGCTCGTTTACATACCTTATTGCAACTACACTGGGTTCCATTTCTTTCCTGATGTAAAGCCCTACACCCCATTGTGCTATTCCTGCTTTGACTCCTGACAGGTAGACCTTGTATTCTCCCACTACCTCTTCTTTCTCACCCCTTACCCGAATGTCACTAACAGCTAAAACATCCAGCCTCATCTTACTTGCAGCCTCTGCCAGCTCTACCTTCTTCCCAGAGTAGCCCCCATTGATATTAATAGCTCCCCATCTCATTACCATTTGTTTGCCAAGTCGTATCTTAGGAGTCCCTGGTTTGTCAGTTAGAGGTGGGACTCCGTCACCTCCAAAGGTCCGAGGCATTTTGCTCTGATTGTTGCCAGCATCATATTTAAAGTACCAGGGAAGCAGGTTGCTAGCCTTACTTGCCCCGAGTCCCATTGGGTTTTACCCCTAACGGCTGAGGGACTAACTGGTGGATTTGGTAGTCTTTGCCGTATGAGCACAAAGGTGACCACGACTCAGAATATGTCCGAGATGCCCAGCCTTATTCCAAAGTAACTGGTATCCCGACTGTCGGGACCACTTACTTGGCCACTCATATGTTGCCCGTGGTTCATGAACTAGGACATGACTACAGGAACCCACACCATGAACCATGTCTGTAATGAAAATGAATTTCAATTTTTGTACCTAGAGAAAGAACCACTGAGCAGTTCACAGGCACGCATGAACATGCACGCATGCACACACACACACACACACACACACACACACACACACACACACACACACAGAGAGAGAGAGAGAGAGAGAGAGAGAGAGAGAGAGAGAGAGAGAGAGCTCTTTCTGTGAGCCAGTGTGTCCGTTAGTGCTTTTTCTATCTGGTGAACATCTCATATGCATTTTTTCCTCACTGTGGGGTCTATGGACAAAAGCATTTAATCTAATTCAGTACCACTGATAATGGCCATGTAGAGAGGAAGCTATATAGGTTGGCAATGAGAACAGCTTATCAAAATTCAGGCCACCTCAAAGCTATGCAGTGCGTAGGTCATTTGGGATACACAATTCTTAACTGATGGTTGCAACTTGAATATTCATATTCTGTGGTAAAGAGAGTGTATGCCCATGGTTTGTACTAGACCCAATAGAAATTTGTCTATATGGAACTCTTGTCTCAAGTTTGTACCTCCTTGCTGTATTCTGTAATGTCTGGCCAAAAGCAAGTGACCTGAAACTTCATGTAATTCAGTGCAGGACAAAGCTGATGTGAGATAAGTCCTAGCAGATATAAATGCATTATATGTTACAGGTTTGTACATAGTCTGAAAGTTTAAAGACACCTGAAAAGTCTGAGAAGCACTTCAGCATGCTATACACGTGAGCAGTGCTCATGCTTTGCTACTGTCATCTTTGTGATGACAAATGGTTGGAAACATATTCTGCATCATCCAATTTAGAAATAGGCTGAGAAATTATGACCAAACAATAAAAACTGACAATCCCAAACAGTTGTAATAGGAAAGGAATGCTGCACGGGATTAGCCGAGCGGCCTAAGATGCTGCAGTCACGGACTGTGCGGCTGGTTCCGGCGGAGGTTCGAGTCCTCCCTCAGGCATGGATGTGTGTGCTTGTCCTTAGGATAACTTAGGTTAAGTAGTGTGTAAGCTTAGGGACTGATGACCTTAGCAGTTAAGTCCCATAAGATTTCACACACATTTTTTTAGGAAAGGAACATGAATTTAACACACATTTGTGTTGTTAACATCTTATGTCATACAGACTTTCACAATGCAGGGCAGCTACTAATTCCTTAGTAGCATGTGTTCATAGATTTTTTGGGGTATTCCTGTAACCAAAATTGTTTGTTTGTTGAAGTGACTCTCAGTTTCAGGGGCCTGTTCTCATTTTCTTGTAAAACCATCGCACCAACAAGTACTGCAATGTTCTGATTTTTTGTGTACTATGTTTCTCTAAATTTTTGTGCCTCTGACCACCAGTTTTCATGAAGCCTGTATCCGCCAGTCCTCACTGGTAGTGGAAAGTTTCATCACATGCTTTGCAGTGGTCAGCCAAATTTGTGACATCAATTTCAAGTTTATTTGTGAACCAGAACACAAGGCATTGTTTGTGTTTCAGCATTATTATCGCCTGAGTTTCAACATGGATAAATTACTAACACATGTTTTTTGCATTTGTAGGTAGTAGTGAGTGGGTGTGGTTATTACAATGAAAAATAGTCACTCTCACTCTTATAACTTACTAGGAATACTTTTATTCTCGCAGCATATACACAATGCATGTAGCATAGAGCACATACTACAGAGAACTGATCTGGCAAAGATACAGCTGTTCTTGCTGCAGTAGTGCAGTGATATTATTGGAGGGTAGAGCCAGTGGTTCTATGTCCCCACAGAACCCACCCACCCCCCGCAAGTGTGGAGCATGGTGACTGGTGTACGTCATGATGCGTTGTCCTGCTGGTGATGGCAAGGGCCAAATATCATAGTCTGCCAAGTGCCTGGCTGACCATAAAAGATGGCCTGCCACGATACCAGCGGCTCCGCTAATGGGGTGGTGTTTGTGTCTGTTGAGGTGCTGCTGGCTGGTGGTGTGTCGCCCGGTGTTGGTGAGGCTGTCAGTTCACAGGTGGCAGTGTCCAGGATGTCAATCATTGTTATGATGTGCTCCAGGGCCAACACGAGCAGGTAGCCATCTGAAGAAAGAGTGGGTTTCAGACCTGCTGTGTTGATCGTAGGTGGAAGGGACATGGAGTTCTCTAATGACCTCGAGACCGTGCTGTAGCCCGACTGTCTATTGTCGAATTTGGTCACAATCATGAGTAGTGAGTCCTGCAGTGTTACGGAAATGTATCCTGGGAGGTTGTCTCGCAGGTCTAGTCTGACTGTAAATTGACTTGAGGAGCCTGGAGCTGGGGACGGTGGAGGGTAAACACTGGGTGTGTCCGCTAAAGTCCATATTGGTTTTAGACAGTTCAGTGACACTGTTGTCATTTTTCCAGCTTGTAAGACATCAAAAGTGTTTGGTCCTTGTTTCAACACCACATATGGACCACAGTATGCAGGGTGGAGGGCGGGTTTGATGGCATCAGTCCTGAACATGATGCGTGTACACAATTGGAGGTCCTTGTGTACAAAGATGGTTGGTTTTGAGTGGCGGGATGGTGGTGGGAAGCAGATGTAGTGGATGTGGTCCCTGACATGTTTTACAAGGACTGTCAGGTTGACGTCCAAGGGTCAGTGGTTTGTGATATGAACTCTGCTGGGAGGGTGATTAGTTCCCTGTAGAGCATTTCTGCTCCCCGTACATAGGGGTTATGTGTAGTATATTGTAAAATCAAGTCCAGGTGGTGGAATTATTGATGGGAGGTATTGGCTGGCAGGTTTTTAATAGTGTCAGCCAGAGGGTAGTGGCCTGCATAAATAGTAAGAGGCCGGCTGGCCCCTTAAAATTACAAACAACTTAAATTGGAAAGAACACAGATAATGTTGTGGGGAAGACTAACCAAAGATTGTGTTTTATTGGCAGGACACTTAGAAAATGTAACAGACCTACAAAGGAGACTGCCTACACTACACTTGTCCGTCCTCTTTTAGAATACTGCTGTGCAGTGTGGGACCCTTACCAGATAGGTCTGATGGAGTACATCGAAAAAGTTCAAAGGAAGGCAGCATGTTTTGTATTATAACGAAATATGGGGGAAAGTGTCACAGAAATGATATGGGATTCAGGCTGGAAGTCACTAAAAGAAAGGCGTTTTTCATTGCGACAGAATCTTCTCACGAAATTCCAATCACCAACTTTCTCCTCCGAATGCGAAAATATTTTGTTGACTCCGACCTACATAGGCCGGAATGATCAGCATGATAAAATAAGGGAAATCAGAGATTGTATGGAAAGATATAGGTGCTCATTCTTTCCGCACACTATACGTTATTGGAATAATAGAGAATTGTGAAGGTGGTTTGATGAACCCTCTGCCAGGCACTTAAATGTGATTTGCAGAGTATCCATGTAGATGTAGATGTCATCTCAAAAGTACTGAACCGCCTTGTATGTCACTAAAAGCTCATGGTCAAAGGTTGATCACATTTTCTGGGAGTCGGTAAGTTTCCACAAGAAAAACCATAGCAGTTGGGTTGCATTTGAGACGTCCTGTTGTAGCGCCACCCCCAATCACCTGGTCGCTGGCATCAGCTGTTATAACCATATGGGCATCTGGCATGGGAGTGACAGGGTGGTGGTCTGAGCAAGCTTGGTTTTGGTGCTCTTGAAAGCTGCTTGCATATCAGGAGTCCAAGTGAACTTATGTTTGCCTGACGTGTTCTTGCTGCGGAGTGATTCTGTGAGTGGCAGAAGTGTTTCTGCGGCATGGGGGAGGTGTTGTTGGTAAAAATTAATTACCCCTAAGAAACAGCACAACTCTTGATAGTCCATTGGGGTGGTAGGTTATAGATTTGGTCTATCTTTTCTGGGGTGGGGCAAATACCTGAAGCACTGACGAGGTGGTCTACAAATGTAACACATTTTTGCCGGAGTCGCTATTTGTCATTGACTACAACACTGTGCTTTGCTTGTTTGTCAGATACCACTAGAAGGTGGTTCTCATGATCTTGAGCTCTTTGTGAGAAGATAATTACATCATCCAAGTAACAATAGCAAAAGGGCATGGTAAAAACCAAGCCGTTGATGAACTGTTGCCAAGTCTGGGCTGTGTTCTTTAGTACGAATGGTATAAAGAGGAATTCAAATATGCAAAACGTTGTAATTATTGCCATCATAGGGATGTTCTCTGTCACCATTGGGATCTGCAAATAAGCTCTTTTGCAGTCAATCACACTAAAGATGGCTGCACCAGCCAGTTCCTGGGAGAAGTCCTGAATATTGGGCACAGGGTAACTGTCAATGATGGTGTGCATTTTCAAATGTCTATAGTCCCTGCACAGGAATGTCTATAGTCCCTGCACAGATGCCACGTTTTATCTTTTTTCATTCTCATAGTAACCAGTGAGGCCCATGCACTATCTGATGGCCTGATGGTCATCATCATCAAACAACAGTTCCAGTTTCCCGGCTACTGGTAATGAGCCTCTTCCACTTCGTACTGTCCAGATACACCTGTTCACAGAGAACATCATCCACTGTCCATCCTCTGGTCACTAGATCAGCCTTGATCAAGTCCATCCATTGGGTTTGAGATCTTCCTTGAGGTCTTTTCCCATACACCTGTCTTTCCAAATTTCTTTTGGCTGTTCTAGTTGGCTCCATTCTCATCACATGCCTGTACCATCGAAGTCTAGATGCACCAATTCGATCTAATAGGGGTGTCTTTACTCTGGCTTCTTTCCTCACCACCTCATTCCTTAACTCATCAGTCTTGGTCTTCTGGATGGTGGATCTAAGAAATTTCATCTCTGCTGCTTGCAGCCTTGACGATTCTCTTTTTGTGAGGGTGCATGTTTCAATACCATAGGTCAATGTTAGTATGAAAAAGCTATTAAACATCATCAGTTTGGCCGGTTTTGGGATCAGGTCATCCCATAAAAGTGAAATTACTTGTTAGTAGAATTCAGATCCTTTTTTCACTCTTTTGGTGATTTCATTTCTGACCAAGTTATCAACAGAAATTACACTTACAAGGTAAGGAAAACTGTCCACACACTCTAGTTGGTGGTCTCCTAGTTTTACACTTGCTGATCGCCCATCTCTGTTGAATGCCATCACACTGCCTTGATCTTGCTGATGTTGAGGTTATATTTCTGGAAATGAGATTTCCATTCATCAAGTCTGATCTGTACTTCCTCTTCAGTTTCACCCCAAATCAAGATGTCCTCAGCAAAGGCAAAAGCCTTCAGTCCACCTGACTTCTCCTTGATGTTCTTCATTATGTTATCCATATTGGTGATGAATAGTAATGGGGACAGTGCACTTCCTTGCTGAACTCCACTCTTGGTCTCAAACCATGACGATCGTCCTTCCCCAATTTGTATGCAGCTAGTACAGTCTTTGTACAACATCTGAATTTTTTTTATTTGTCCTTCAGGCACATTCTTTTTCCTCAGGCATTCCCAGATCTTATCTCTTATAAAACACTATCATAGGCTTTTTCTAAATCCAGAAATACAGTGACCAAGTTCTTGCCTTTCGCCCAATACTTTTCCATCAACATGCGGATGCTAAAAATTTCACCTATTGTTGATCTGTTACTTCTGAAGCCATATTGTTCCTCCTCTAGGTGTGATTCTATTATAGTTCTCAGTCTATTTTCTATGATCTTCTCAAGTATTTTCAGCGCATGAGACAATAGGGTTATTCCTGTATAGTTGGTGGGTTTCCACCTGCTGCCTTTCCTAAACAGGGGACTTATTACACTCTTGCTCCAGCCCACAGGTATTATGTTATCTGCCCATATGGCACTGAGTACTCATTGCAGCCATTGCATGCCTTGTATACCTGCTGCCTTTATCATGTCTGTGTTCACTTCATCTGTACCTGAAGATTTTCCTTTGGGCATAGATTTTAAGGCTGCCTCTGTTTCTGTCCAGTTGATGGGAGGTTCCTCATTGTAAGTGTGGATTTCCAGTTCTGTATTTGGTTCTTCAACTGATCTATTTAATAGGTGGTCAAAATGGTTTTTCAGGACTTCTCTCATGTCACTTTCTGTCCTAACCAGATTTCCATTTTCATCTTCAAGTGATTTTATGGTATTCATTGGTTTCCTTTTACCCCTGATAACTTTATACAACAGTTTCTTATTTCCTCTACTGTCCTACTCCAATTTCTGAGTGAATATCTTCCAAGCATTGGTCTTTTCTTCTGCGACTGTTCTTTGAACTTCCAGTTTCTTGATTCGGTACATTTGTTTGAGGTTTCTGATCTTTGCCTCATCTCTAATAAGTTCTGGTTTATTTTTCTCCCAATCCCCGTCTTTCCTGAAGAGGTTTCTTTCTCCAATTACTGCTCTCACACTTTCATTCCACCAAGATGTTTCCTTCTCTCTTGTCATGATACTTGTCTTTCCACAAACTTTGGTGGCTTCTTTTAACAATGTGTCTCTTAGTCTAGTCCATTCTGCCTTTCCATTTTTCCTTTCATCTCTTGGCAACACAGATTTTCTCTGGTTCTTATATTGAGCTCTCTTCTCTGTTTTCTGGAGTTCCCATACTTTGATTTTTGGCATTTTCTTATTCTGTACTTTTGGCACATGGAAGTTTCTCAGGTCCACTACTAATAGATGGTGATCACTGTCCAGGCTCTCACTACTGTTTGCTCTGACATCAGTTGCCATTCTACTCCTCTCTGACATAATCAATTACAGTCTTTGTAATCCATCCCAGCTGTTTTGTGTTATCTTATTGCTCCGTCTCTTCTCAAACGAACTGTTTTTCACCACCAGCCCATTCCTCATACAGAAGTCAAGGAGATGCTCACCTTCTACATTTCTTCTACATCCATGGGGTCCCATTACATTCTCATATCCTGTTCTGTCTGTCCCAATCTGTGCATTTAGGTCTCCTATGAAGATCACTCTCTCTTTACTAATGACCTTTTCCAAATATTCAAGAAACTGGTTCTTATCCTTTTGTCCACATCCAGTTTGAAGTGCATACACCTGTGCTACAGTTAGTTTTTCTTTCCCTAAATGTACCGTCATCTTTATTATTCTCTCACTAATGTGCTGAATGTCAGTGACTCCTTCTAGACCTTTATTTATGATGAAGCCGACACCATTCTTCATCTCTTTGTTGTTTCCATGCCAGTACAGTGTAAATTGTTTCCTTAGTTATTCATGCACTTCCCTTTCCATTTTGTTTCACTTATCCCCAGTATCATTAATTTTCTCCTTTCCATAAGGTCCACTAGTTTTTCACATTTTCCTGTGAGGCTGAGTAAGTTGATGGTCCCAATTTGTGTAAATCTTTTTTTGCATTTTTACAAGGCTGTTTCTATCATCAGGTCATAGACCATCATCCCTGACATGGGTCTGCTCATGCTGGTATCTTAATTGAGTTGATCATGTTCTCAGGCTCTTATGCAGTTGAAAGCAACTACAAATAATCTCTTTTACTGACTTGCTAGGCCTAATGTAAATGAGGGTTTTATTTCAGGGTTTACTCCCTCAGGCTTTTTGATAAGCCAATATCATACTACAAGGCAGCAGCTGCTGGTTTTGGTCCACCCCAGGTATTTTATTTCCCCAGTGTCTGCCATATCTGATGAGCATTCCGCTATCCACAACCTGGGGAGGCGCCTGATGGGAGACCAGCAAACTCAACAAAATGGCCTGATGGTGCCCTCGTGTAACAGTTCCTTCATCACAGCCTTGGCCGCTTTTAGTTTGTGAGGGGTGTTGCAGTGGGGTCGGCATCAGATTGGTGGACCAGGGGTAGTATTAGTTCTGTGTACAGTACCGTGACAAACAATGTTAATCTTTTTATGGGGATGATGTGGAGTAGTACATCAAGCACATGATCTGCACAAGGAGTAATATCTCTGTTTTCATGTGGTCCGCTTGTGGGAGCATCGTTACCTGAAGTAAGAGACACTGGACTGACCTGTGGTTCTAAAGGCTTGGCGGCAGCTTCAGTGGGTGGCTCTGATTGTTGCTGGTGTGATGACAGCTGTTGCTGTGTGATATGCAGTTGTGCAGTGAGCTCAAAGCAGCAGTTGCAGAGGTGTTCGTTAGCTGCAATTGAGCTGACACTGGTGTAGCGCGGAGGTCGGTGTATACAGTAGTCACAGTTTTAAACTCACATTTATCAGGTAATAAATATGAAACCAGACACTTTTTTACGATTTATTCAACCATGATAATGTTTTCGAGCCACTGCAGGCTCATCTTCAGATGGCGGTGGTACAGAAACATTATCTTGTAGGCCAAGTGTAACTAGATGCAGTGCTGGTGTTGAGTTTCTGCAATATGTTTGTAAAAACACGTTTTTGTGTAAAAAGACCCTGAAATCTGAAAAATGACCATCAGAGCTTTTCCTTTTGCTGTCTAGAATTATTTGTCATCCAATGAAACTTCTAATGTTTTGATGACATGAGAAGCAGTGCGAAACTGGATTGCATTCACAATTCACACCTGAATCTCATCACTTGACTTACCGTGATGTGTGTAGCCGATCCTCTTCTCTGGATAATCAGCTGCTTCGATCTCCCAAAAGCTTCTTCTCCGAAGACTATTGCTGGCTATAGAAATTTATTTGACTATTTCTCTACTATTGAAATTATTGGGTACCCACAGAATACTTTCAGTTCAATTACGATATATTTTCAACTTTCACAGGAAACAACTTTACCATTTCTCATACAAACAAACATTTAAACTTCTGCAAATCACATGTGTCTTGCCTTGTTCAGAGCTAAGACATGAGGTAAGTTAAAAGTCTGTAGTCATTTCTTCATTTTTCTTTTTTACAATAATCACATTTGATAACAGCACAGAATAGCATGTAATTACTCTGCGATCTTTCACACAGCTAGCGGCAAACACCTGTCATCATTAGTGGACTGCCACTCTCACAGTCTTCTCATAACAAACTTGCAACCTGCACACAGAAACAGGTGGTGCAGTAGATATGCTTCCACTCTCCCACTTATATTTAAAATATGTGTTTGAGACGGTAGAATGACGAGTGGTTCTAGAATTTATGCAGAAATTCTTGAAGCACTACAAACTTTGGCATTTCTTTTGTACTAGTTTTCAGAATTTGTGTGAAAAGCAGCACACCGTTTCCCACAAAGTAACTGCAGTTTCTTGTGCTGTATATAATTTACTTGTGTTTACTATCATATATATATTTTTTATGTTTAATAGTATTTTTTACATGCGTTGAAGTTTCATGTTGCCCCATTGAACCAGTATACTGTACTTCATGTAGATGTGAAAGAAGAAATTTAAATATAACAGTGACAAATAGTTAATGAACAGCACTTTTAAGCAAATTTCAGTGTTGTTGACATTTGTGACATAATTTATGGCCAATATTTTTTACATAAGTAACTAAATAATTCACTTTTCAAGAAAACATGTAATAATGAGCTAGTTGTTTCATCCTGTATCGTACTGTATTGTATGAATATAATAGAAAGAAACATTCCTCATGGGAAAAATATATTAAAAAAGGATGCTGTGACTTACCAAATGGGAAAGCACTGGTAGATAGACACAATAAAAAACACACAAACACACACACAAATATCAAGCTTTCGCAACCCACAGTTGCTTCATCAGGAAAGAGGGAAGGAGAGGGAAAGATGAAAGAATGTGGGTTTTAAGGGAGAAGGTAAGGAGTCATTCGAATCCCGGGAGCGGAAAGACTTACCTTAGGGGGAAAAAGGGACAGGTATACACTTGCACACACACACATATCCATCCACACATATACAGACACAGGCAGACATGTGTAAAGGCAAAGAGTTTGGGCGGAGATGTCAGTCGAGGCGGAGGGGCAATTGTAATAAAACTAGTTGTTGCTGTGGTCTTCAGTCCAGAGACTGGCTAGATGCATCTCTCCATACTACTCTATCCTGTGCAAGCCTCTTCATCTCTGAATAACTATTGTAACCTACATCCTTCTGAATCTGCTTAGCGTATTCATCTCTTGTTCTCCCTCTATAATTTTTACCCTTCCTACTTCCCTCCAGTACTAAATTGGTGATCCCTTGATGCCTCAGAATGTGTTCTAGCAGCCGATCCCTTCTTCTAGTCAAGTTGTGCCACAAATTCCTCTTCTCCCCAATTCTGTTCAGTGTCTCATCATTAGTTATATGATCTACCCATCTAATCTTCGGCATTCTTATGTTGCACCATGTTTCAAAAACTTCTATTCTTTTCTTGTCTAAACTGTTTATCATCCATGTTTCACTTCCATACATGGCTACACGCTGTAATAACACGATTCAGGTTTTCGTCGCACTTCACGTAGTGTAGACCGGGAACTGTCTGCTAGACCTGCCCGATGTGAACTGACTGGGCCCGGCCCATGCTGCTGGAGTTGTTGTTGTTGTTGTTGATATGCCGGCAGAGGTCGCGTCCAAATTCTCGCGTGCCCTCTGGTGGACGGGACTCTACTTGCAGCAACTACCGTCCGTGACTCGCCGTGCCAACGTGCGCCTCCCGCGATCTTTCTGGTGGCTACAGCACTCCTCCTCCTTTGTGGGGGCAGCCACTGAGATCCACTGCGTCGGAAGGTGGAGCGTCAGGCCGGAGCGATGACCTCCACATCCATTGGATGGCCGGAGTCGAGGGGATCTGCCAACCATCGAGCTGGAACCTTCGAATACGGCTGGAAGTGACCCACATGAAGAGGCCCCCGTCGTCCCACAACTGGAGCCCGGGACAGAACGGGCGACAAGATGTCGAACGCCGGATCCTGTTCCACCTTGGGAGGGTCAAGACCCAGTGGCGGGGACGAATGGGAAGGGACGACCCCAGGTGAGCCAGCCTCCAGAGAAAACGGGCCTGCTAGGGGGGCCGGCTCTCGCTGTGGCATCTCGAACGATGGTGATGCCGGTGCTGGAGCTACTGGAGGCCGCCAAGGCTGAGAACCATTGCAGTGTGGCAGAGTCACAGTGGGGAGAGGAGGTAACGTCCCCTGTGAAACCAACACAGGTGCCGGCAATGGGGAAGCCGGTGTCCAAGAGGTCGGAGGGTGGGTGCCCGAACGTGGACGTAGCTGATTTTGGTGATGACGTACCACCTGGTCCCCCACCTGCAAGGTATAGACCCGGCGGCCATGTCAGTGAAGGACCACCGCTGGTATCCAACGTGGATTGCGACCAAACCCACGGGCCCAGACTGACATACCCAGTGGAAAACCAGGCACTCCATTTTGTGAAGACTGGCGAGGACCAGGCCAGAGGAGGTGCAGCAGAGTCCGAGGTTGACACCCTTGGAGGAGCTCTGTGGGGCTGTGTTCTCCCATTGGTGTAGTCTGGTATGCCGTCAAGGTGGGTACCAGGATGAGATTCATTGGGAGAGTGCTTAGAAAATGTAGTCCATCAACAAAGGAGGTGGCTTACAAAACACTCGTTCGACCTATACTTGAGTATTGCTCATCAGTGTGGGATCCGTACCAGATCGGTTTGACGGAGGAGATAGAGAAGATCCAAAGAAGAGCGGCGTGTTTCGTCACAGGGTTATTTGGTAACCGTGATAGCGTTATGGAGATGTTTAATAAACTCAAGTGGCAGACTCTGCAAGAGAGGCGCTCTGCATCGCGGTGTAGCTTGCTCGCCAGGTTTCGAGAGGGTGCGTTTCTGGATGAGGTATCGAATATATTGCTTCCCCCTACTTATACCTCCCGAGGAGATCACGAATGTAAAATTAGAGCGCGCACGGAGGCTTTCAGACAGTTGTTCTTCCCGCAAACCATACGTGACTGGAACAGGAAAGGGAGGTAATGACAGTGGCACGTAAAGTGCCATCCGCCACACACTGTTGGGTGGCTTGCGGAGTATAAATGTAGATGTAGATGTAGAAGAAAAACGTCAATGCTTCCTCCGCAGGAAATTCGTGCACATACTTTTTCATCTGCGTCTTAAATGTGCGCACCATGCGCTCGGCTTCCCCATTCGATTGTGGATGGAAGGGGGGAGAGCAAACGTGCCGAATACCGAAGCGCCTACAAAAATCCTGGAAGGTCTGCGAAATAAACTGCGGTCCATTGTCCGAGACCAGGGTGATTGGCAGACCTTCCACAGAAAAGATTTTTGCTAGTGCCTGGATTGCAACTTCTGAAGTGGTTGAGGAGCAGCGAACCACAGATGGGAAGCGGGAATAAGCATCAATGACAATGAACCAAAAGCCATTGAGAAACGGGCCTGCAAAATCGATGTGAACACGTTCCCATGCTTGGGTTGCCGGTGGCCATGAAGAGAACGCTGCCCTGGGAGATGCTTGTTGGCACGCACACTGGGAACAGGGGGCCACCAAGTGCTCAATTTCTCTGTCAATACCGGGCCAGTACACATGCCTGCGAGCCAAGGTTTTAGTACAGGAAACACCCCAGTGCCCCGCATGTAATAACGTGAGGACCTCCCTTCGTAAACCTGCAGGAACAACCATGCGAGGAGCGGTATCATCGGTAGCCAGAAGGAGAACTCCTTCCAAGACCGAGAGGCGGTCTCATAGAAGAAAATAATTACGAAGAGGGTCCGAGGCCCGGCCCAGAGGGTGGGTTGGTTTAAATGGTTCAAATGGCTCTGAGCACTATGGGACTCAACTGCTGAGGTCATTAGTCCCCTAGAACTTAGAACTAGTTAAACCTAACTAACCTAAGGACATCACACACATCCATGCCCGAGGCAGGATTCCATCCTGCGACCGTAGCGGTCTCGCGGTTCCAGACTGCAGCGCCAGAACCGCGCGGCCACTTCGGCCGGCTCCGAAGGGCGGGAAGACCACCCCTGCTGAATGAGACGAACAACTTGCCGGAGAACTGGGTCAGCCGCCGTTTCCCTGGCGACTCGAGAACTAGTGATCGGGAAGCCATCAACCGCTTGGCAGGACACCACATCCAAATGAAAACACATAATCTCCTCTCGATCGAACGTAGGATCCGGGCCCACCGGAAGACGGGAAAGAGCATCGGCGTTGGCATGCTGTCCTGTAGGGCGAAAATGAATGTCATAATGGTACTTAGAGAGGAACAAGGCCCAGCGCTGTAGTCTGTGGGCCGCCCTATCCGGAATCTGAGAGGTGGGGCCAAATAACGATATTAACGGCTTATGGTCAGTGATTAACTGAAACTTCGTGCCATATAAGAAAGGGTGAAACTTGGTAACAGCATAAACAATGGCCAAAGCCTCCTTTTCCACATGGGAGTAATGGGCCTGCGTGGGACTAAGCGTTTTAGACGCAAATGCCAGTGGTTGCTCGGAACCATCTGCGTTGCGATGGGCCAGGACCGCCCCCACCCCATACTGCGAAGCGTCTGTAGCCAGGACCAACGGCTTATGGGGATCAAACGTAGCCAAACAAGGGGCTGACGTGAGGAGGCCCTTCAACGAGGTGAACGCTCGCTCACATGCAGGCGACCAATCAAAAGGAACACCCTTGTGCAGAAGGCAGTACAGGGGGTGGGCTATAGTGGAAGCCCTGGGAATGAACGGGTGGTAATAGGCTATCTTGCCTAAAAAAGCTTGTAACTCTTTCAGCGAAGCGGGCCAAGGAAGGTTGACGATACCTTGGACCAAACTTCCTAGTGGCTGGATGCCGTGCCGAGATATGGTGTAGCCCACATACTCAATGGCCGGTTGGAAGAAGGTTGACTTATGCAGGTTGCAACGCAAGCCCACAGACCTGAATTTGAGAAAGAGGGTGCGAAGGTTGTGCAAGTGTTCCTTCGTGCTGCGGCCTGTGACAATTATGTCATCCAGGTAATTAATACAATGAGGGATTGTCGACGTGACATGCTCAAGATAACGCTGGAATATCGCCGGGGCACTGGATATTCCAAAGGCCAACCGCTGGTAAAGGCCAAACGGAGTGTTGACGACCGCCAGCCGTTTGGAGTCCTCATCAAGTGGTATCTGATGATAAGCCTCCAACAGATCGATTTTCGAAAAATATTGGCCTCCTACCACAGTGGAGAACAATTCATCAGCACGAGGCAAAGGATAGGTGTCCACCACCAATTGTGAATTAATGGTGGCCTTGAAATCGCCACAAAGACGTAATTTTCCCGAGGACTTCCTTACAATAACGAGGGGCGAAGCCCACTGACTGGAAGAAATGGGAAGAATGACCCCTAGGGCTGTCAGCCGGTCTAGCTCTTCCTTTACTTGAGGGCGGAGAGCCAAGGGGATCTGCCTCGAGCGTAAAAAACGCGGGCGAGCCGACGGCTTCAAAATCTGAAACAAACCCCAGGCCCTCCTCAAAAATATCTGGAAAGTCTGAGATCAAAGATTCCAATGAGTGATAGGGAACGTCTTCGGAGACCAACTGCATGGTGTCAGCGATAGAAAAACCGAAAGCTTGAAAGGCATCCAGGCCAAAAAGGTTAGCGGAGCTCGCATCACTGACAACAATAAAAGTAATAGGCTGAGTGACTGATTTGTAAGTCACGTCGGTAGTGAATTGACCCAACAGGGGAATGAACTGTTTACCATAACCGCGTAGACGCCGGTAAACTGGCGCCAACGGGGGCGATCCAAGGTCGGAATAAGTTTGTGCATTCAACAACGAAACTGCCGCACCCGTATCTACTTGCAGTTGTAACCGGTGCGACCGAACCGACACCTCGATAAAGCATTTGTGTGCCGATGCGTCGGAAGCCTGGCCCGATGAAACTTCCTGAATGTCAACGTCCATGTCCTCTGTACCCGCGTCCTTTGATTCTTTTGAGGCTGAGCGGCAAACTTTAGCAATGTGACCTTTTTTATTACATTTGCGACAAACGGCCCAACGCTGGGGGCACTCTGACCGATCATGATGTATATAGCACGACGCACAGGACGGCAACAGGGGCCGGCGGACGGAATTTTGTTTACGCGCCGTGCGGGAGCGGCCATAACGGCCGGATTGTACCGCTCGCACGTCGTCTACCCCGGACACAGTGGACGCGGCCGCGCCGCCCTGAACCTCCGCGACGTCGCACCACGCTTCCAGCTGTTGACCTGCTGCGTGAGAGACTTCATACGATTGAGCAATGGACAGGACTTCCTCGAGGGAGGGTCTTCTAACTGCAGGGCCCATTGCCGGACCTCCCTATCAGGGGCCGAACGAACAATGACATCGCGTACCATAACGTGGGCATACGACTCTTGCGACTGCTCCGTGACAAAATGACACTTGCGACTAAGACCGTGCAGGGTAGCTGCCCACGCCCGGTAAGACTGATGGGGCTGTTTCTTGCATTGATAGAACTCGACCCTAGCCGCCACAACATGCGTGCGGCGGCGACAATATGAGGACAGCAAGGAACACAATGCGTCAAAAGACAAGGACGAGGGTTCCTGCAACGGCGCTAGCTGCCGCAAAACGTGATATAGCGAGGTAGATATCCAAGACAAGAAGAGAGCACGACATACCTCCGCATCGGCAACATGAAACGCCTGGAAATGCTGCCGAAGGCGATGTTCATATGCGTCCCAATCCTCTGCCGTCTCGTCATACGGGGGAAAGGGAGGAGGGAACTGCGCCGGAGCAGACGGCGTGGAGAGCAACGCCGGAAGCACTTGTTGCATGGTGGCGATGAGCTCCGTCTGCTGCGCAACCAAAACCCGCACCAAATCCTCCATGCCGTGGAGAATCTGCGAAACCGGAACAACGACGCAACACGCGAAAGAACGACCCTACTTGTCGCCAATTGTGTAATAACACGATTCAGGTTTCCGTCACACTTCACGTAGTGTAGACTGGGAACAGTCTGCTAGACCTGCCCGATGTGAACTGACTGGGGCCGGCCCGTGCTGCCGGAGTTGTTGTTGTTGTTGTTGTTATGCCGGCAGAGGTCGCGTCCAAATTCTCGCATGCCCTCTGGTGGACGGGACTCTACTTGCAGCAACTACCGTCCGTGACGCGCCGTGCCAATGTGCGCCTCCCGCGATCTTTCTGGTGGCTACAGCACACGCCATACAAATACTTTCAGAAAAGATGTCTTGACACTTAAATCTATACTTGATGTTAACAAATTTCTCTTCTTCAGGAACACTTTTCTTGCCATTGCCAGTCTACTTTTTATATCCTCTCTACTCTGACCGTCATTAGTTATTTTGCTTCCCAAATAGCAAAACTCATTTACTACTTTAAATGTCTTCATTTCCTAATCTAATACCCTCGGCATCACCTGATTTAATTTGACTACATTCCATTATCCTCGTTTTGCTTTTGTTGACATTCATCTTATACCCTCCTTTCAAGACACTGTCCATTCCGTTCAGCTGCTTTTCCAGGTTCTTTGTTGTCTCTGACAGAAGTACAATGTCGTCAGCAAACCTCTGAGTTTTTATTTCTTCTCCATAGCTTTTAATTCCTACTCCAAATTTTTCTTTGGTTTCCTTTAGTGCTTGCTCAATATACAGATTGAATAACATTGGGGATAGTCTGCAACCCTGTCTCGTCCCTTCTGAGCCGCTGCTTCCCTTTCATGCCCCTCAACTCTTATGACTGCCATTTGGTTTCTGTACAAATTGTAAATAGCCTTTTGCTCCCTGTATTTTGCCTCTGCTACCTTCAGAATTTGAAATACAGTATTCCTGTCAACATTGTCAAAAGTCTACAAATGCTAGAAACATAGGTTTGCCTTTTCTTGACATATCTTCTAATATAAATCATAGGGTCAGTATTGCCTCACGTGTTCCAACATTTCTAGGGAATTTAAACTGATCTGCCTTGAGGTCAGCTTCTAACAGTTTTTCCATTCATCTGTAAAGAATTTGAGTTAGTATTTTGCAACCGCAAACTCGTTGTGGTGAGATAAATGTACTAACTGATCTTGGATCATATGAAATGTCTCTAAGCTGGTCATGGGTTGTGTTCCAAAAATGAACAGCATAGAAATGGAAGTGATGACACTTTCTGCAGGACCTGACCATCATTTTGCAGGACAATGCTCAAGCACGTACAGAGCAAGCTGTTACTGATTTGTTTGACTGAAGGGGCTGATAAATGCTGTACTACCTACTACACTCCCCTGACTTAATCCCTCATAAGTTCAACTCAGTTTCTAAACTGAAGGAAACACTTCATGGCATTCGCTTCAGAACTGCTTCAAACTCGTCGGGCAATAGACTGCACTGCTCGAACTGTCAACACAACGGGCACTGCTAAGAGTATCCTACGACTTCCAAATCACTGGCATTGGGTTATACACAATGCTGGTGACTAGTTTGAAGATCAGTAAAACTTTGAAACACGTATCTATTTTTTAAGAGCTGTAAATAAATAGTTGCCACTATTAAAGTTCCAACCCTCGAATGATAGTAGTTTCTTTGCTACATGTTGTTAGACATAAATCTTTGTTTTTTGTTCACTTGGTTGTATGAGTTTGAAGTGCCGGGTTTTAGTACAAGTTATGTGTGTTATATTGATTTGTATTGTGAAGTAAAATTACTGAAAACGTGTGTTATTTACCAGAAAGTCCATCAGTGTTTACATTATTTCGTTGATGCAACCCAGTCATCCTCTAGATGATCATAAACAGTTAAACCAATGAAAGGAAATGGATATTAAGCCTTCAACTCACTCACAACAAAGAAGATCAACAAAAAAGAAAAGTATTATTAATAAAACTGTTTATTTGAATTCGACCGTCGCTATCTCTCACTGCTTTGCGTCACTATCTCAGCATGGCAAGTGCTGTGAAAATGTGACCAGCTGTCCAAATTAATAACTTACTTCAAGAAATTAATGAATCAACTTTGTGCAACAAGAGGGTGGTGATTTTCAGAGGGCCCAACATAGTTTTTCCCCTGTAAACACTTTTAAAATTTCTATCCAAAATGCACCCTCCCCTACAGCTATGTGGTAAAGTTCACTGGTCTGGGAGGAGCCAGCCCCCCAAGGCTATGAGTGGTCTCCACTCATCTGTATTTTTCATTTCCACTGCCTCAGCTCTCTTTTGCTCCCACTGCTTCTATGTCCACCCATCTCTCTTTCTGTTTTACTGCTACTGTTCTTCGCTGAGCATTAATATCTCCTGTCTTTGGCTCCCATTGCTATTGCCTTCACCCACCTCTCTTTTTCTTTCATTGCCACTTTCTCTCTCCCATTATCACTGTTTCCTCTCTCTTTATCTCCCATTGGCACTGTGTCCTCTCTCTTCCCCTAATAATGTCCCTCTGCTACTCTTTTTCATCATAAAAGTGCGGATATGTTCATATGCCCAATTTTTTGTGTGAGGAAGGTAGACTGAGGACTGAGGCAGCTGATTCCCCACTTTGCTATCAGAGTTTTTTTAAAGAGGAGCATAGCCACTTTTCTAGTGCTACAACAGGATCATTCTTCCATTGATTCCCTTCATCTGTGTAAAACAAATCCTATAGGTCAGCAAAGATTAGACAGTTTTATAAATAAGCTGTGACACATCTATATACTTTGACACATCTAAATAACAAACAAGTATGTATAATACAAGGTTCACATAAAATCGTTCGCTTTACATTTTTTCTGGATACTTATCTCATTGATCACAATTCACTGAAAATGCTCGACTCGTGATTTGTATCTCGCAAGAGTAAAATTGTTATTAGGAATATTTTACTGAATTTGCAGTCTTTCCAGTTTTACATAATTTTAGATAGTCATTTTAAGTTATTTTAGGGCATGTTAAGACCCTTTTTACCCCTTTTTTTGTCACTTCGTCACCACTTTGGGCATATTTGTTTAGCCATGAAGTGTCTATTATACAGAGACAGTGCGTAATTATGTGTTATTGGTGGAAAATGCTGACTAGGAAAATAGTTTGGTGACCTCAGAACCCTTGTGAGGACCATAGAACCCCTCTTCGCTATGTCAGCTAAAACTAAATTTATGCCTCAGACCAGATACTAAGAGTGTAAGTATGGAAACTTTGAAACTCTGGATCTCGGTAATGGGTAATGATATTGAAACAAGTTTTGAAGTTTCCAAGAATATCATCTTAAGAACATATGGTAAAAATTTTAACCATCTGCTATAAACAGAAATTATTGAAGGGGCCAACTCCATAACTGTTTGTATCCAAAAATCATGATTTTTTTCAGGGTTTTTGAAGGAACTTCCCATGAACAACCTGTGCTTTTATAACCACTTAAGATCCACCCTAGGCCACACCTAATGCAAAGGAACCAATCAGTTTGCTCAGTTTGTCTCAGCTGGAGGAAGTGTGTAACGTTTACATTTGGACTCTGTATTGTAGGATAGCTACAGTGTTCTTTTTCTTCCAATAGGTATACAAATGATTGCTAGGGTAAGGGCTATTAAAAACAGTTGACCATTTCTCTCTGTGATCAATGGAAACTGAGATATAACCACCCCCCCCCCCCCCCCTCCCCTTAAAAATTACATTTATCACTCAGCTTTTTGGAACATATTGATAGAGTGCGCTCTCATGTACAGGCTGATTATTAGTTTTTATCATCATGTTTTATGAATTTGATCGTGTGTGCCTAGTATTCAGCACAAAATGCAGAGCAATGGATGAGCCCCATTTCTTACATGATCTCAGTTCTCTCTAAATAAACCTAGTAACTACTGAAATGCCTGAATACATAAATTTTTCTGTATCATGTGTGCCTGGTGTAAGGATAATTTTTGTTTTTGTCAGTGAATAGAGACTTCATATTTTTGTGGTGATTGTGGAATAAACAAGGAACTGTGCTATAGCAGTTGTTACAAAATGACATATGTGTAGGAAATATTTCATTTCGTTGTTGTTGTTGTTGTTGTTGTTGTGGTCTTCAGTCCTGAGACTGGTTTGATGCAGCTCTCCATGCTACTCTATCCTGTGCAAGCCTTTTCATCTCCCAGTGCCTACTGCAACCTACATCCTTCTGAATCTGCTTAGTGTATTCATCTCTTGGTCTCCCTCTACGATTTTTACCCTCCACGCTGCCCTCCAATACTAAATTGGTGATCCCTTGATGCCTCAGAACATGTCCTACCAACCGATCCCTTCATCTGGTCAAGTTGTGCCACAAACTTCTCTTCTCCCCAATCCTATTCAATACTTCCTCATTAGTTATGTGATCTACCCATCTAATCTTCAGCATTCTTCTGTAGCACCACATTTCAAAAGCTTCTATTTTCTTCTTGTCCAAACTATTTATTGTCCATGTTTCACTTCCATACATGGCTACACTCCATACGAATACTTTCAGAAATGACTTCCTGACACTTAAATCAATACTGGATGTTAACAAATGTCTCTTCTTCAGAAACGCTTTCCTTGCCATTGCCAGCCTACATTTTATACCCTCTCTACTTCGACCATCTTCAGTTATTTTGCTCCCCAAATAGCAAAACTCCTTTACTACTTTAAGTGTCTCATTTCCTAATCTAATTCCCTCAGCATCACCCGACTTAATTAGACTACATTCCATTATCCTTGTTTTGCTTTTGTTGATGTTCATCTTATATCCTCCTTTCAAGACACTGTCCATTCCATTCAACTGCTCTTCCAAGTCCTTTGCTGTCTCTGAGAGAATTACAATGTCATCGGCGAACCTCAAAGTTTTTATTTCTTCTCCATGAATTTTAATACCTACTCCTATTTTTTCTTTTGTTTCATTTCAAGAAATTAAAATCCCGATTGATAGAATTCACCTTTAATGTAACATCAGACACTACCTTGACTTTTATTCCTTTGCAAGTCACAATGGATAAGAATTACATCTGCAACAGTTTAGCTATTGATACGAACTGCAAATTATTCAAAAAACTTATGATGTGTGGCAGTTTTGTTATGGTATTGGTGATTAAAATTCACATTTGTCTACCCTGGAGTTTTGTGTTATGTGCCGCTATTGTGTCTTATCTCAGTTGCTTCTTCTCATTCATTGATTTATGCACAAGGAAGGAGGAGCTGTACAAACTGCTGTTATAAGCAGTTCTTCCTACAGTAAAAATGAGTAACTTCAACATTTAAAAAAAATATCTGCAGTGCATCTAAAATTTTAACAGTGTGTTTCTTTCTGTGTGTTATTCCTGTGTGCAGAATTTCAGGGTATGTTTTGACATGTTGGACTGGGTGATTCCCTTGTGAGTTTATTGTGTGGAGTTTATTGTGTGGTATCTTATTCTGTCATTCCAGAACAGACAACTAGTATTCATAGAGAGTAGTAGGAATCCATTTACTAGATCTCTGTTATCCACAGTTTCTTCAGGAATTAATGCCCCAAATATTTTCACATTGGAAAATTAAATGTGGTGTTGTTTCATCTCCAGTAGCACATACTCTGCACTTAGAGGCTTCTTTCTCTGTACCTGTCATGTGCAAGTGTTTCCCAAAGTTCCCATAGCCAGCCATTACATTTGCCATGAGTTTAATCTGCCTTGTGTTCAAGTTCATGGGTGCAGAATTTCTCTTATAAGATGGTATCAGCATCATTAGATTGCCATATTTTTGTTTTTGGATTTTAGTCCAGTGTTCTGTGTGTTACTTCCTGATCCAGCTACATAGTTCAGGTTTTCTCATTGTCTGCTCTCACCAGCATATCAGCTTGATTATCACTGATTTCTGACTGATCAAGGACCCATTGCAGGTTTACCCTGTTGCTTTCCCCTAGCTACATAAGTATTTCATGGCATTCAGTATCAATCTTTGATCTCATTGCAGGAGCTGATTGAGAATTTGGAACTGCAATCCTTGTAACACCTACATAAATTCTCTTCCACATATACTTTGATAGCAAATATATACACCTGATATATGGTAGTCAGCTTTCGCAGAGAGATTACACTCTCCAGTTGAAGCTGCACCATGTGTTCCCCAGCTCCAACCCTTCACCCATTTTCAACCTGTCAGTAAACCAGACTGTGTCACCTGAACAGTATCATGGTTCTTTCTTCCATTGCGCTCTATCTCCTATGGGTTCATGGAAAGGGTGATGAAAGACTTTCAATTAGTCTGACAGTTAATAATATCTGGCAGAGTTTTTTCAGTGTGCCTGTCTGCCAGTTAACACCTCCCCTGTGGTGAGTAGTATCTGTCCTTTTCACACAGGGTGAGTTGTAAACGAGGAAAAATACTTTGTTCATAGTGTCACACATTGGGCTACAAATACAAATTCATTTTCCATATTTTTCTGTCCCACTAAATGGGAATGTTATAAGATTAAGAAATATTAAGTAGTTTTTTGTGTGTTCCTGTGTGCGGGCATAGGCCAAGGGGAAAGATCAGCAACACCACACACCAATGAAGTGTTGCCAATGCCAATTAGAAGGTGTGGCATGCATCGTCAAGTGGCGGTCTCTATTACAATATGAGTAGTATCAGCATCCACATCTATCTCATTCAATTTTTGACAGCCAGTGTTATGAATATTGGCTAGTTGGCACAGGGAAAGGAAAGTGATGAAGAACTTTATTACTGTGTATGCATGTTTTATTATTTCATTTTTTGTGTCCTGGATTTATTTTTAAGTACATTGCAAAATATGACTACTCATTTAATGCAAATGAATACAGTACAACTGTACAAATCTAAAATAACATGGAAATACATGAGCAGAAGCTGCAGTGGCATCTCATAAGTACTATTCGAAATGATGGCAACAGTGAGTATGGGAAAGTTTAACTCTTTGCAGAAAGGACTGCTGAACACGATTCAGCGTGTCTATATCTTTTGTGTAATTTTGCAGGTATGTTGTATTCTGTGTCAAAGGTTGTTGACATCAACAATCCCTTCTTCATAAATGACAGGTTTCAGTTGGCCCCACAAAAAGAAATCCATTGGATTGAGGTATCGCAGTCTAGCTGGCCATGCTACAGGGCCTCCACAACCAATTCACTTGGAAGGGAACAACTTGTCCAGGTGTCATCGCACTGTGCTGCTGAAGTGAGTAGGAGCTCCATCATGCATACAACACAGGTTCATACATGAGGCCAGACTAATATCTTCCAACAGTTCTGGTAACACAGATATCGCTCTCCTATCAGTCTTGGTGATAGTGAATGTGGCATTATGAGATGCCGATCAATAATAACACACCAGATATTGACACCACATTGTTAATGATAACCTCATACTACTTTGCTGTGGGGATTTTCTTCTGCCCATTCATGCCAATTGTGGGAACTCACTAAAACCTACTTTGTGAAATAGGCTTTGTCAGTGAACACTATTGTTAGTGAAAAATGCTGCTCATACCTCTGATGTTGTAGGATTAATTTGCAGAAAGCCACCCTCTGCTGGTAGTCTCCTGGAAACAGTGCTAGTACCTTCTGAATGTGAAAGGGATTGTACTGGTTTCTCTGCAGTACTCACATAACAGGAGATCGTGAGATTCTGACCGCAGTGGTGAGAGGGCAGGTGCTTGTTCTTCAGTCCTCACAACAGTTCGTAACAAATTCTCTTCTTCATCTACTCTGTATGCCAACTGTTGGCCCTGGCCACTATATCCTGGAGGTGCTACACATGCACCATACTCCCTCAAGCACCTACCAACAGAGTAAAATTTTTGCAGATGGGAGACCCTGGTTAGAAAACATCTCATGATACACAATGAAATTTTCACTCTGCAGTGGAGTGTGCGCTGATATGAAACTTCCTAGCAGATTAAAAATGTGTGCTGTACTGAGACTAAAACTCGGGGCCTTCGCCTTTCGTGCTCTACTGACTGAGCCACCCAAGCATGACTCACAACCCATCCTCACAGTTTTTCTTCCACCAGTACCTTGTCTCCTACCTTCCAAACTCCACAGAAGCTTTCCTGTCAAACTTGCAGAACTAGCATGCTTGGAAGAAAGGATAATGCAGAGGCATGGCTTAGCCACAGCCATGGGATATTTCCAGAATGATATTTTCACTCTACAGTGGAGTGTGCACTAACATGAAACTTCCTGGCAGATTAGAACTGTGTGCCAGGCTGAGACTCGAACTTTGGACCTTTGCCTTACACGGGCAAGTGCTCTACCAACTGAACCATCCAAGCACGACTCACGACCCATTCTCACCGTTTTACTTCCACCAGTACCTCGTCTTGTATCTTCTGAACTCCACACAAGCCCTCTTGTGAAACTTGCAGAACTAGCACTCCTAAAGAAAGGAAAAATCTACCAGGAAGTTTCATATCAGCACACACTCCATTGTAGAGTGAAAATTTCATTCTGGAAACATCCCCCTGGCTGTGGCTAAGCCATGTCTCGACAGTATTCTTTCTTCCAAGAGTGCTAGTTCTGCAAGTTTCGCAGGAGAGCTTCTGTGCAGTTTTGGAGGTAGGAGACAATGTACTGGCAGAAGTAAAGCTGTGAGGGTAGTTCAGTTGTTAAGCACTTGTCTGTGAAAGATAGAGGTCCCAAGTTCGAGTCTTGGTCCAGCACACAGTTTTAGTCTGCCAGGAAGTCTCATGATACAGTTGTCTTGCAGTGTAAGCTCTTCAATCGGTAAGCCCACATGTGAGATGGATGTCGGTGTATTCCTCATTTGTGAAACTTCCCATGATAATAACTCTGTGACGCATCTATTAGCAGCTGTCAGCATGACAAGAATCGGCTAGAGCTACCAGTGCAGTGCTATTGTAAACACATCATGCCCACTGTGGTTTTTCTTCCACCAATGACCGCTCTTTCCATTTACAGGAGCAACATTCCCTAACATGGACAGATACAAATCAGCTCATCAGTGTGTCGTGTGTTGCATCTGTGGGTGAATAATGTGTCATGACCATGGGATGTGTCAGTTTCTCATTAAATGATTAACTGTTTCTTTTGTTTTATGTATAAAATACATCAACAAGAACAAAATTAACAATGGTCTTGCGTGGCCCCTCCCGCCGGAGGTTCGAGTCCTCCCTCAGGCATGGGTGTGTGTGTGTTGTTCTTAGTAGTGTGTAAGTCTAGGGACCAATGACCTCAGCAGTTTGGTCCCTTAGGAATTCACACACATTTGAACAATGGTCTGTCACTTGATGCACATAGCAGCATGCGGGCCAAAGACTATTTTTTCTCATTTATGACTCACACTGAATTGTTGTTATTCCATCCCAGATTTAGCACTGTTAAATTTAAAAGTTGGTGATTATAATGATGAACAACTCAAATTGGAAACATCACACAGAAAATGTTGGAAAGGTGAAGCAAGTACATTGTTTACCAGCAGAACACTAAGAAAATGCGATGAGGCCAATAAAGAGACCATGTTTATTTATGCTCTTCTTGAAGTATTGCTATGTGGTAGGGGATCCTTACCAGATAGGATTGATGGAGAACATCAAAAAACTTCAGAGAAGGAAAGCTCATTTTGTATTATCACAAAACAGGGGAAATTGTGTCAATGATATGACACATGAGTTGGAGTGGCATTATTAAAATAAAAACTTTTTCATTGTGACAAGATCTTTTCACAAATTTTCATCACCAATGTTTTCCTTTGAATGGTGAAATACTTTGCTGACTCGGACCTATGTAAAGAGAACTGATCATCATAAAATTACTGAACTAAAAGCTTGCATACAAAGATGTTCATTTTTTCTGTGTACTACATGGGCATGGAGTGTTAAAGAGATTATCTGAAAGTGGTTCTACAAACCCTCTGCAAAACACTTAAGTGTGAATTGCACAGTAAACATGTAGATGCAGAAGTAGTGATCATAATTAGAAACTATTCAGCAATGCCAAGTGATAAATAATCAACTACTATAATTTTCATAAATATTTGGTGCAATGAAAAGAAAAAAAATAGTTTCAGAAACATTGAGAATTTATTCTTGTATGGTTTCATATGGAATTATGTTACTCAAAAATGAATCATTTTCAAGTTATGAGCAAAAATTGTAAAAAAAAGACTATTTCTGTGTTTTTAAAACATTTTTTTAAACATTTGCTGTACAAAATCCAAGGTGGCACAGTTGAAATACATAAACAGCATCCCACAAAACATAACAAGCAAGTTTTCAGAACTTCCTCAAAAATTGTCCAGTACAGTTGCCATTTTTCTGTCTACCAAAGGATAGCTAGAAGGTATGCACATCAAATGCCAGAAGTAGACTGGATATGTGGAGCACCACTGATTTTTTGTTGTACCAGAAAAACTTGTTGATTCATATATAAGGACAACATAAAAAGTCTCAGCTTGAGACGAAAACATTCACATTAATTAAATTCTGGTTTTGTTATGTTAGTATGTATTGCACAATAATGTAAGTTGGATTTTTAACTTGAACTGCACAATAGTTATGGTTACATGTGTTTTAAAGCAGTCATGTTGTTTGTCTTTTGTTAAAAGAGTTAACCTGGTACACTTTGCCATCACAGGATTCCTTGCTTTGGATAGCTTATTATTAATCGTACTTTGTCCAAACTTCATAAAGTTTTTTAAGGGGACTGCTCCTCCTTCTTCAGCAGCTAAGAAATAGTTTGCTGAACCCATACATGAACACACTTCTCTTGAATGTGAATATAGACATGGAGGAAATTCAAAAACTGCTACTACAGACAAAAACAGTGAGAAAGTGTACAGTATATTTTGTATGATAGGTTCATTATGAGAAACTTTGTTGTATCAATAGTAGTAGTAGTAGTAGTAGTAGTAGTAGTGCTGCATCTATTAAATGTTTACCAAAATACAAATACAAAAATAAATTTCGAGCTTTGTTTGACCAATTTTTTAAAAAATCCAACTTATTTTTGTTGGCCAGTTTGTTACTGTGGACGAGACTTGGATTTACTATATCATGCCAGAAATGAAACTGGTGACCCAACACCTAAAATGGTGAACTCAGTTTCATCTGCTGAAAAGCTTATGACCAGACTTTTTTGGGATATAAAAGGTACTCTTCTTAATGATTTCTTAGTAAAGGATAACACGATAACTAATGAATACTGCTGAAGTCTTCTGTAGCAACCAATTGGATAAATATGTGAGAAGATGCCAGGAATGGAGTAAAAAAAAAAAGTGTCCTATTTGCTTATGACAATGTACCTGCCCACAAATGTGACTTGGTAGTGTGCTAACTGAAGAATCTGATTTATAAATGGATGGGACATCCATCCTATTCATCAAATTTATCAACTGCTGTCTTCCAACTCACTCCACATCTAAAGAAATATTTGACTGGAGAACATTTACAAAGTCCTAGCAAGATGTTAAGGCAACCATAAATGGATATGGTCCAGACCTTCGACAAATTTGTATCAGAAATGTATTCAGTGGAAAAGTATTAGAAAAATTTCATTGATATAAAAGGGATTATAATGAATATTTGTGATTGGTTTTACATAAAAAGAAGTATTTTACTGCCAAGATGAGAATTCTTACCTTAGTTTCATACTTGCATTGTGTTGGTGAGCATTCATTCAAGCTTAAGATGTGGTATCACAGAAATAATTACACAACAGTTGTCCATACAAATATTATATTATATTAATTAAATTTACAAGACATTAATTCCATATTTTGCACTTTACTGTTTTCCAATACAAAATAATTTGTATGGTTTATTATATTTTTCAAATTATTTGTTATATTCTTTTCCTGTCTGATATGAAAGTAGCACTACAGAGTTCTGAGCTGTTTGCCCATAAAAAGTTCTTTGCTTAAGGAAATTCACACAGTACATTCATATTATTATGGTTGACCATTACTGATGTTCCACTTGATCAGGTAACTATGGGAATTACTGAGGAATACTATTCATAGCATTGTTCATACATCCAACTGAAAGAAAACTTGACAAATGAAGACCTTTTTGCTTATTTTATAAACAACAGAGTGCCAAAAGATTACACATACTTTGCAGCAGTTAGTATCCTGTGTTGCAATTTTGGTCTAACAGGGATAGCTTAATACAATTTACAGTCCACTAATTCATATTGGTACATTATAATATCAAAGCTTCACTAGAAAGCTCTCTTTGTTTTTGGCAATATGAATGCTATTTAGAGCACTCTCAGTAAAGTGCATATCCTTGATGTTAGCAGGGTTTAAAATTTTGAATTGGTAATTTTCCAAAATATGCTGAAATTCTTAAGTAGACACAGATTATTTTTGTATCAACAATAAACATGAATACTGATAAAATTCAGACATCTGCTAAATGCACTTCCAAAGGCGAAACATGTAAATGAATACTTTCATATATGAATATATATATATAAAAAAATCTTCTACTGACTATAGCAAATCTCTCATTACTAAAAATGTACAAAATCCTAATTCTAGCACAACAATGAAAATTGTTAGTGACCTTGTACAATAAAAGAATCAATGTACCTTCTAGAAATATTAAACTTAAAATAAATAATCTGTAACAAATGAGACCATATTGTCAATACTTCTCATGGCTGTTTATATTCTGACAATAATTTGAGAAACAGAGAGAGAGAGAGAGAGAGAGAGAGAGAGAGAGAGAGAGAGAGAGAGAAACATTAATGTTAAAAATTGGATGTAAAAATAATGGTATATTAGCACAACTTAGATAAAGTACGCCTACATATCAAGTGTTAAAACCGGGAAAACTGGACTTACTGCAGTGGGGCTTACTGGCCTCACAAATAGAATGGGAGATGGAGTGTATTATTTTGCATATCCTTCCGACAGATAACATGCTCGGATAATTCTGAACGTAGGGTTCCTAATTTGTATTCTACTCATGGGTCTGTCGGTCTTCCTCCAGTTTTTACTTTGCCAGAAATTGATAAGTAGATGCTGGTCTCTAGTCTCAAATAAAATTTTTGTGAATAGCTTTTCTGAGTAAAAAGGAACAACAAAAGTCTCAGTATATAGTATTTGTACCAGTTTAAAATTTCCTCTTTTGTTTGCAAATCACACACTTATTCCAGTTTCAGGTGAAATGCTGTATAAGTTTTTAATATCACAGTACAGTATGATTCCTTCATAACTGGTATGACATTTCTCATGTAAATTGGTTTTCTGTCTGCAATTAAATGTTCTTTTGCTAAATCACCTTGTATTAAAATGAACAGTTGACAATTATCAATTACAAAGACATTGTTACATATTTCATGTCTCCATGTATGTTTTTATTTATAAAAAACTGAATCATTTTGTAAATTAATTTCATATTGGCAAGACACACTGGTTTTGCCAGGTTTTAATGGTAATGCTAATGATTTAATTTGAATATTTTTAATATACTTGTACTAGTACAACTATGGTGCTCCATCCACTTATTTCCATTTACAATAGGGTATTTGACTCCCTCCCCCCCCTTTTTTTTTTTTTTAGCGAGGAACCATTAGCAACATGAAACATGATGCAACCCCATGTCATGTCAGACAAATTAGAACTGAAATCTCCTGCTGTAAAACAAATGAAATGGTTTTGGATTTAAAGGAAGAAGTTAAAAAACATACTAGTTTTTAGAAATTATTCCCCTTCTACATTAATAGCATATATAAATCTATACAGAAACTGCTACGTAGTTTTAGCAACTGAAGTTACAGGGCAATGAACCAGTCTATAACAACAAAATGAATATTATACATATGAAAACCATCATTCCTTAAGTTAATGGCATTTTCTGTATACCATAAAAATTGATTTTCCACAGACAACAACTTGGAAAGACTATTTACATTCATGATAATGATGAATTATATACATCGAAATTAAGTGAATTATTGCACATTTCAAAACACTGATTCTCTATCAATAAATTAAACTTTGGAACATCAGAGGTTTTGTCCAAATTGTTATTTGTCAATACAATAGAACAAAATGTTCTTACTTAATCAAATGTGTATATGTACAATATTTCTTATCATCACTGTGGAAATCCTTTCACCTAAAATATTTAGAATACATTATGTACAGTCCAATTCTTATCACTGCATGGAATGGTCCAACTGATTATGTAAAATGAATGCCAGATATTAATAAATGGGTGCATACATATATTGATGTTCCTGGCATGAATACGATTCAAAATGAAGTCCATGTTTGAAGGTATATGGTGACATAACAGTCTAAATATATCAGCACTGTTCAAAAACTAAAAGAATATTGCATACATAGATACTTTCAGCAAATAAAAATGGAAGAATAAATTGTTGTATAGGAAACTAATGCAAAACATGTACAAGACTGTGCTTCGGCTTCCAAAATATTATTGTTGAATCTGATAGACAGACCAAAAAACTCAAGACTAACCTACAAAAATGTGAGAATATACATTATACATTACATAGAACATTACTTAGTCTTACAAATATTTACATCATTGTAATGTGTATGTAAACAATGGAGTTTATGAAGATGAATAAGATATTATATTAACAACTAACAGATCATGACACAAATATAAAATTCAGCTAGAATACATCAGGTTGCTGCTCAGTTTAATGCATTCTAGCTTCACTGTACTGATGTAGTCCATGAGTGTTTAAAATTGCACCAGGAACACATATGTTTTCTTTATTTATCTCTTTAAAAACTTACTTACTGAAAGTTGTCATGGCTATTGTTCTAAGAAGAAAAATTGTATAGTGTCAGTTCTGAGGTATATCACACAGCATTCTTGTATACAATTCCTTATTATATTTTGGGACTGAAACTTAGTTTTACTGTAACAGTGCTAAAAGATAATTGAAAAATAGCACTCAACTTATATCACTCTTAGGGGAGTTCATAGGTAACATATTAGAGCTCATTTCCAACGATACAATTCTCTTTTATTGCCACATACCAACCACAAATTGTATGTCAACTCTGAGTATTAAATGCTCCATGTACATCACTCAGCACAATCTCTATAGAAAACAAAATTGTACTCGAAGAAAGTAAGTTCAGGGACTTCAGCTGGTCGCGTGCACAGCTTCTGAAAATAAAAATATTTCATTATATTACTCAAAATCTTATTGTATAGATGATATTATTTAAATATAATAGAGGGAAACATTCCATGTGGGAAAAATATATCTAAAAACAAAGATGATGTAACTTACCAAACGAAAGCGTTGGTACGTCTATCAACATACCAACGCTTTCGTTTGATAAGTTACATCATCTTTGTTTTTAGATATATGATGTTATTTGAATATACTCCAGAGTAGTGTCACGTAATTATTTATTTTTTCCTAGCATATTAAGGATCTTGAACACTATCTTACGTTTAATTCTCACATACTTCTTGAAGATCTCATAGAATATAACACTGGAATGAGAACATTAATCATTTATAGGTGAGTGATTGCCTTTCTTAATTTTTGTTAAGTTAACAACAATAAATAATGTTGTTTACTCCCGGGGCCTTGTTTCGGCTTAGGTCCTTCAATGCTCTGTGAAATTCTCCCATTTCATTTTCATCTATGTCCTCTTCCATTTCCACAATATTGCCCTCAAGCACATTGCCCTTGCATAGACCCTCTGTATTCTCCTTCCATCTTTCTGCTTTCCCTTCTTTGCTTAAGACTGTTTTCCATCTGAGCTCTTGATATTCTCTTTAATTTTTCTGTAGGCAGTATCTATCATACCCCTAGTGATATAGGCTTCAACATCTACTTTTTATTCAATGGAAATTTCTTTGAACAAGCAGATGGAATAGTGTTGGGCTGCTTGCTATCACCACTGCTGGCCAGAATGTCTACGGAGGTGGAGGGATTTGAAGAATTAGTCCTTGAGTCAACAGTGCTTTTTTTTTATATGTAGATAGTACATTTGTAATCTGCTCACACTGATTATGTCATCTACAAGACTTCCTGTGACACCTGAATTTGCTATGCCAGAACATCAAATTCATGATGGAGATAGAAGAAAACCAACAACCATTTCTGGATGTGCTTCTCAAGCAAAGACCAGATGGTACACTATGGCACAGCATCTACCATAAACAGATACATGCACATTTGTACTAGCACACCTCCAGCTTTGATGTGCCTTCACAATGAGGTATCCTACGCACACTAATGCACAGAGCAGATGAAATCTCGGACTGTGACAATCTACCGGCCAAACTGCAGCACTTACAGGCCATGCTCCAGATGGACAATTCCACCAACCACCAGACACAATATACCTTAAGACCAAAGAAACTGAGACTATAATCTGCTGGGGATGAAGAGAAGCCTGTTACATTGACAATCCTCCCATTTGTTGGGAACATATCAGCAAAAACTGGAAGAACAGTCCAGAAACAAAACATCATTTATGTGTTCTGCTCACCAGCTAAGACCTAGATCAGTCAAGAATGATGTAGGACTCCAGAAACTGAGAATCTACCACATCCCTTGCCAGTGTGAGAAAATTTATGTAGGCCAGACTATCTAGACGTTATAGGACAGAGGCACTGAGCATAAACCCCACACAAACAATGAATGGCCGACAAAGATCACTGTGGTAGAGCACTGGATCTCCCATGGATGTAACACGAATTACAACACCAAGTTGTTGTAACAATCCAACACCTTTTGGAATTATATTCTAAAAGAAGCAGTAGAGATCTGACTTCAAGATGGACTAATAAATAAAGACAGCGGCTTTCAATTAAGCAAGGCCTCGGACCCAGCCTTGAGCGTGATCAAAGCTCGGCAGCAAGCTGCATGCAAATCCACTCCCATCATAACAACAGAATAAGACAAAGGTGTAGCCAGGAGCTGATGTAGACTCAGATCACATTTTAGTAGTGATGTAGTTCAAGAGACTAGTCAGGATGAATCTATATACAGAGAAACGGAATATGGAAGTGGTAACGAATGAAGACATATACCTGAAGTACTCTAAGGCTATAGATGCTGCGATAAGGAATAGCTCAGAAGGCAGTTCCGTTGAAGAAGAACAGACATCTCTATAAAGGGCAATCACAGACGTCAGAAAGACAAACATACGAACAAAGAAGGTAACACCAGAGAAACTATGGGCAACAGAAAAAATACTTCAGTTGATCGATGAAAGAAGGAAGTACAAAAGCTGGTCGGTGTGGCCGTGCGGTTCTAAGCACTTCAGTTTGGAACCGCGTGACCGCTACGGTCGCAGGTTCGAATCCTGCCTCGGGCATGGATGTGTGTGATGTCCTTAGGTTAGTTAGGTTTAAGTAGTTCTAAGTTCTAGGGGACTGATGACCACAGATGTTAAGTCCCATAGTGCTCAGAGCCATTTTTGAAGTACAAAATGTTGGAGACATTCAGGAATACAGAAATAAAAGTCACTTAGGAACAAAATAAATAGTAAGTGCAGGGAAGCTAAGACAAAATGGTTGCATGAAAAACGCGAAGAAATGAAAAAGAAATGATTGTCTGAAGGACTGAGTCAGCATATAGAAACAACAAAACACCTTTGGTAAAATTAAAAGCAAGGGTGATAACATCAGGAGTGCAATGGGAATTCCACTGTTAAATGCAGAGGAAAGAGAGGATAGGTGGAAAGAGTACATTGAAGATCTCTATGATGGGAAGACTTGCCTAATGTGATAGAGGAAGAAGCAGGAGTTGATATAGAAGAGATAGGGGATCCAGTATTGGAATAAGAATTTAAAAGGGCTTTGGAAGACTTAAGATCAAATAAAGCAGAAGGGACAGATAATAAACCATCTGAATTTCTCAAGTCAATGGAGGAAGTGGCGACAAAACAACTATTCACATTGGTAAGCAGAATGTATGAATCTGTCGATATACCATCTGACTTTCAGAAGAATATCTTTCATACTGCTCCAAAGACTCCAAGAGCTGACGGTCATGAAAATTATCACACAGTCAGTTTAACAGTTCATGCATTCATGCTGCTGACAAGAATAATTTACAGATGAATGGAAAAGAAAATTGAGGATGTGTTAGATTATGATCATTTTGATTTTAGGAAAGGTAAAGGCACCAGAGAGGCAGTTCTGATGTTGTGTCTGATAGTGGAAGCAAGGCTAAAGAAAGTCAAGACATGTTCATAGGATTTGTTGACCTGGAAAAAACATTTGACAATGTCAAATGGTGCAAGATGTTCAAAATTCTGAGAAAAATAGGGTTAAGCTGTAGCGAGACATGGGTAATATACAATATGTACAAGTCTGAGGAAGGAACAATAAGAGTAGAAGACCAAAAACGAATTGATCAGATTAAAAAGGATGTAAGATAGGGATGTACTCTTTCACTCCTACAGTTCAATCTATACACTGAAGAAGCAGTGATGGAAATAAAAGAATAATAATAAAAAGAAAGCTTCAAGAGTGGAATTAAAATACAAGGAGTAAGGATATCAATGATCATATTCATGAAGACATTGCTATCCTCCGTGAAAGTGAAGAAGAGTTACAGGATCTGCTGAATGGAATGAACAGTCTAACAAGTACAGAATATGGACTGAGAGTAAATCAAAGAAAGATGGAAGTAATAAGAAGTCTCAGAAATGAGAACAGTGAGAAACTTAACATCAGGACTGATGGTCACAAAGGAAGGGAAGTTAAGGAGTTCTGCTAACTACGCAGCAAAATAACCAATGACAGACGGAGCAAGGAGGACATCAGACTGGCAATGGCAAAAAGGGCATTCCTGGCCAAGAGAAATCTGTTAGTATCAAACATAGCCTTAATTTGAGAAAGAAATTTCTGAGAATGTGTGTTTGGAGCACAGCATTGTATGGTAGTGAAACATGGACTATGGGAAAACTGGAACAGAAGAGAGTCAAAGCATTTGAGATGTGGTGCTACAGAAGAATGTAGAAAATTAGGTAGACTGATAAGGTAAGGAATGAGGAGATTCTGTGCAGAATCAAAGAGGAAAGGAATACATGGCAAATACATGCAAGAAGAAGGGACAAGATGGTATGATGTCAGTTAATACAGGGAATAACTTGTAGAGGGTAAAAAAACTGTAGAGGACGACAGAGACTGGAATATGTCCAGCAAATAACTGACGATGTAGGTTGCAAGTGCTAGGCACAGGAGAGGAATAATTCATGGAGGGTTGAATCAAACCATTCTTTGACTGGGGAAAAAAAAAAAAAGAGTGTGTGTGTGTGTGTGTGTGTGTGTGTGTGTGTGTGTGTGTGTGTGTGTGTGTGTGTGTGGGGAGGGGGGGGGGCAGAAGGAGAAGAAGATGACGTCACTCGTTGCCACGCCAGCAGAGACCCATGTCTGATGCTGGCTGTGATGCTGCTACTGATGATCCTGGATCGACCCCCAATCTCATGCTTTCCCCACCACCGCACTAGATCAGTGCCCAGAAGCATCCGGCTGGAGGTTGCAGGGAGCAGGGGACACTGAATACAAAGGCGGCTCCTGGCAGAAATCGATCAGTCATCAGGAAGATGGCAAGAAGTCAGCTCACCAAAATATTATACCTTCTGGGTGATACCATCCAGCTGAATACTTGAGAAATATTCAACATTTCCCTGTACCAGGAAAACCTAAAATCATACTAATGTTAATGAGAAATGCATTTGTTTCCAGTTGAATGCAATATGGTTTTTGGCATACACGGATTACTCAGCGGCCTATAAACATGTAGGTGAAATAGAGATATTACATGAAGTTTGAATGTTATTCAAGGGTATACGTAAGACATTAAAGACACTAAATACATAATATCTTTTGTAATAGCTGTGAAAGGATCATGAATATTATAGAAATTGCCCAACAAATATTTTGCACCATCCTCGTGACTTACATACTTCGTGCCTTTTTGACTGGATACCTCTTTCTTAATACTATTTCAACCACAGGAATCCGCCACAGACTGTCACCAGTGTACTGGAGGTAAAAGTAAACCTGCATCCTCACTGGCTCACACTACGTTTCCAATCATAAACAGGATAATGCAACGAGCGAGGTGGCGCAGTGGTTAGCACACTGGACTCGCATTCGGGAGGACGACGGTTCAATCCCGTCTCTGGCCATCCTGATTTAGGTTTTCCGTGATTTCCCTAAATCGTTTCAGGCAAATGCCGGGATGGTTCCGTTGAAAGGGCACGGCCGATTTCCTTCCCCATCCTTCCCTAACCCGAGCTTGCGCTCCGTCTCTAATGACCTCGTTGTCGACGGGACGTTAAACACCACTAACCTAACCTAACCAGGATAATGCACTTGTGAACACAGATTAAGTCAGTCAATATGGTTTCAAGAATCATTTCAAGTGTAGACTGCATGTGAGCATTGTCACCATATGGCAAGAAGGATTGTCAGGACAGGAAGTTTCCCACCAAATTGATGTACACCACAGCAGTGTCATTCAAACACTCAACCTCTATTGTGAGGCATAAAACATTGAAGAACTGCCTCATAGTGGTCATCTTCAGTCAACAATGCCTCCTGGTAACTGCTGTCTACAAATTATTGTTGCTGGACTAAAAATTCCACTTCAGTTGTAAATAATTTGCCTGTTCAAAGAGATTTTGGGATTGCAGCTGGTCGTTGTAAACTTCATTCCACGATATTGCAGCTGGACAACTGCCAGCCATCTTCAGGTGAGCCAAATGAGGACTGACAAAGATGTTTCCCTCTCCGTCTTATATAGTGTGCTGATGGTACTGCTGCGCATGCGTTTAAGTCGCGGAGGCAGAAGTACCACACTGTCCAGTGGCAGTGCCCTTGCTGGTGGAACTGCAAGACTCAGCTGCCATTGGTATTGTCGCTGGCTGAAGCTATCGAAGTCTTCTGGCGTCTTCTTCTCAAGCAAATTTTGGAGATGACAGGATTCCACACGTTATTCAGTTGGTAACCACTATCACGGTTCATTAGATTTTCCGCAACGTGTATTTCAGCAGATTATTTGATAATGGAGTCCCAAAAGGTTGTTGCTGTGGCCAGAATCGAAGTTTTGTCATACTCCATTAAATTTCCGTTGGAATTACAGTGTTCAGCAACTGCTACTAGGTTGAAGTAGGCAAGTGCAACGTTCATGTTCCATACAACGCTCTTCCACTATATGCGTTGTATGTCCTATACACGCCATACCACATTGATATGGTATTTTATAATGTGGTGTCACCGCCAGACACCACACTTGCTAGGTGGTAGCTTAAATCGGCCGCGGTCCATTTAGTACATGTCGGACCCGCGTGTCGCCACTGTGTAATCGCAGACCTAGCGCCACCACCAAGGCAGGTCTCGTGATACGAGAGAGCACTCGCCCCAGTTGTACGAGAACCTAGCTACCGACCAGATGTACGAAGCCTTTCTCTCTCATTAGCCGAGAGACAGAATAGCCATCAGCTAAGTTAATGGCTACGAACTAGCAAGGCGCCATTAGCCATACAGTGATTGTACTTAAAGTCTCCTGTGTATCGTCAAGATCGATGTACCACCATGATTGAGTAAAGTTAAGTATTAAACCTGCTCCGTACTTTTCTTCCTAACATTAATTACGTATCCTGTTCCAGTACTTCACGCCCATCTGCGTTAGTCTAGCTTGCCTTTTCAGCCATCTCAACTTCACGGTGTCGGCCCAGATACCGACACAACATATAAATTCCCGCCTTCCACAGTAACAAATCAACCTTCACCAATCCCAGCAGATCTGAAATCTTAGGAGGTGGACGAAAAACCACTTTCACATGAAAATGATTAAGAATCCTCACTATTTTGAAGGAGGTATTTCCAACGAAGGGAAGAAAACCTAGGGACTTGGTTGGCGCGTTCTCCTCTTTATCCACTTCCCAGTTCCTGGCTTTATTTGGGAAGGCCCTGTTAATTTGCTGGGTCGAGTATCCATTGTCTCTGAACACCGTTCTTAAATGTGCAAGTTCCGTAGGCAAATTCTCTGCATCTGACACTGTATGTGCCATGTGCACAAGGGTTTTAGGCACACTCATAGTTTGGGATGATGATGGCACAAGGGTTTTAGGCACACTCATACTTCGGGATGATGGTGGCAACTTGAAGAATGAAGTACAAATCAGTGTGAGTGGGCTTATGATAAACAGAATGTCCCACCAAGCCATCACTCTTCCGTTTAACCAAAACATCCAGGAATGGAAGGCAACCATCTTTCTCTAGTTCCATAGTACAGCGCTCGCCAGGTCAACATCATATGCACACATGACCATCACTTGCAAGCAGGAAGAATCTGGTTTCATTGCTGAAGACCACAGCACACCACTGCATCTTCAAAGTTATCCTCAGATTGTATCAGTTGAATGATGCACATTGAAGCTGTGGCGTTAGTGGAAGACTGGCAAGAGGGGTGCATGCCTGTCGTTCCATTATTATAATCATTTCACAACAGTTCATGTTGCTGACAAGTCTGGGTTCACAAGCCCTCTTATCTGTGCTGTGGTAGCTGTACAATCTGTCATTGGTGCCATTACAACACAACAATCCTGATGGGTGTCTGTGCTGAGTGGACATCCAGACCATTGTCTATGGGTGTGAGAATATTCACTTGTTCACTGATATTAGCATCATAGCACAACAGATGCAGCACATCCAACTTCTGTGGCATTTCTCTGAAAGGACCGTGCTGCCACTTAGAAGGCTTCAGTCAGACCCCTTTCAAACTCACTCTGTTGGCTGTAGGAAGCACAAGTGCATCTCCATGGCATGGTTGCCTGTTTGCTTCCCATGTTTAAACCCTCTGGCTGTGAGTATTCCCTGTTAAAGGGTAGACATTGATGGCACTCTGGTAACTATGCCACTGCATAGCTGATAGCATGTCTGTTGGCAGATGACATTGAAACCGTTATCAGTACATTCCCCTGGTGGCATATGCTGTCACTAGATCAAAATCAATGTTGTCTTTCGAGGTGCACTAATTTTTTTTCTGCCAGCATAATTCATAGCCCTCACCACCTTGGTCCTACATAACTACAAGACTCGACTGCCTCTGCTTTTAGCTTTTTTCTAAGAAACTCATTTCTGCTGTAGTTTTGGTCCACTTAAAAGGCCTCACCTTGTCACAAACCCAAATTTAACTATTGTTGGACATGAAAGGACATATTTTCCTTTACTCATTCCTTTCAGTGAAAGCATCTTTTCTACCCACACACTATTGACCACAGTCAGCGGAAAAGCCACACTGAGTCTTGTGTAATCCAGTTACAACAGGTGACACAGTAAGGTGGATTCTTTTCATCCATTATGTTTTGTCTACTCCCTTCAATAATCAAATTTTTTGCTAGTTTTTATCTTATTTTCAATAATTTATCTATTGGCATGTGACTCATACATGAAAGTTTCAAGATTTTAATTAGATCTAATTTCACTTGACTTTACTGTTCAGGTTATCATTTTGGTTGTTCTGTTTACATTGCTGTAATTAGTTTTCATTAGTGAACTCACAATTTGAAGCTATAATTAACTGACATTAGTACTACAGTCCACACCATGAAAACTTATGAGCTAATTTGCAAAATCAAAACCTACACCTTTTGCAAGCTAACTTTTCTGACTTCCAATAATGTATTTTAAATTACCTGAAACTAGTTATATTCTGATATAATTAAATTTGAAGTTCTGAGCCACTACCAATGTTTATCAGAGCTTTTGCCCCAGCCACTTTTGATTCTAATTTTTGACTACATACTTTTGTTACCATAATTTTTCTGTTCAATGTAACATATAGCACTTATTAATTAACTCACTAATTATAACTTCATGTAATTTACCTCAATTTGCAATATGGCACTTATACAGTAAACAAGGAGATTCACACTGTATAAGAACAATAGTCTCTATGTATTTTTCTAAATTTCTACATTTTCTATATGCCGAAATTGCATTAGTTCTGATAGTTCATCCGAAATAGCAAAATCCAACCTAGTCAATTTTCAAAGCCCAATGTAATTCATGAAATAATAGTCTTTTCTTATGCCCATCTATAAGTAGTTGGATGTCATCCACAATCAGCACTCTATGATTCAAAGCCCCACAAATAAGACCTATTTCAGGTGCACTCTCAGTGTTGGCTCATGCCACAATCATGCACATTTTGTACACAAAATAACTGCACTGGCAACTGTGAGACTCATTAATATTAATGTCTGAAGACTGAGTATTACAGTAACTCAAGGTAATGAACAGTTTTAACTGAACTGTGTTGTGATTAGCAAGAGATGTGGAAGGACACCGTCATCGTAATGATTGGTTGTTAGACATGGGTAAGTTCATTATGGACTGAATTAATTGAAGTACCACAATGTATTTTTCCTTGGTGAACTACTACAGGATAGTACTAACTGTGAACTGTGATCTTTTTGTCTAAATGTGTATTGTGTTTTCTGCCACAATAAAACAATTAACATCACCATTGGTCTGTTATTAGGTAATGCAGGTGCTGAGCTAGTTCAGCGCACTAATACATTTTTGTTGTTGAAGAATTGGTCACTGTTATTAATAACTGAATTTAGTGAAGAATAAATGTATGTGTCAGTACAATCTAAATTATGGGCCATGTCCATTTCCAAGCAAATGTCATCCCACACTCAAATAAGACTTTCAGCTTCAACAGGACCAAGAGTGATGCTGCCGAAGAAAAGACTGTAACAATCAGGTCAGTATTGCTATACACCTCCTCCCAACCGTATGCCTTCCTTCCTCCTATCATCAATACAAGATAATTTTACGGAAAATCATCGTTTCCAACTTAGCTTAACATTACTTCCCCAGATCCCTTCCCACTGAGTTCAAGATCCACATATCCAACTCCATTGCTTTGCCTCCTATCATGGTTGGTTACTAGATCCTCACAGAAAGACCTTCTAAAATCTCACACAATTATTTACAGTCTCTGTAACTACACATCAGACAAATCATTCCATACACTGTGTTTCTTTTACCATTACTAGTTTCTTGTTATTGTTCATGTTACACTTCTCTACACCTGAATCCCTGAAGTCCATGGTCTTTCTACTGTAGAACTCTATCTGTTTTGGAGGGCAAATCTGTAAACAAATCCACAGAGCTGCCAAGTGGATACCAACAAACCCATCACCACTGCTAACTTGTCACCAACCAGTATTTCTTTTAATACCCAGGCTTTTATAAATTGTATCAAATCCTTATTAATGCAATATTACAATTCATCTATATGCTACTTCTTTTACCAGTCCTGCACCCCGCAGGCCATCCTCTTTTGGAGGACACAAGTCCAAAACTTGTCCCATATACCCACCCACCACATCGTACAGCTGTACCCAGTGCAAAGGCAAGGCTATGTGTGAAAGCAGCCAGGTATTAATATAGCAACTACGCTGAAATTACTGTACTGTATTCTATGTGGGTATTACAACTAATCAGCTGCATGTGGACACGAACAGCCACTACTAAACTTTTGCTACCTGCAAATTCAACACCTTAGTGCCTAACTTGCTGCACATCACAAGAACAATAACTTTAATTTATGCTTCAACACTGCTGCAGTTTGGATGTTCTTTCCAAAGCCAGCAGGTAAAAACTACCTGTTCAGGACATCCCACTCTCTCACATATCCTTTGTTTAACTTCCATGAGACCCCAACCTCAGCCAGTCTGTTGCCATTACTCTTTTACCTCCTTTCATTTTCCACCCCATTTGTCATATATCACCTCTCCTGCATTCCAAAATTTGGCTATTCCATCTCTACCCCACATGTCTTCCCCTTCCTTGCTGATCCAGTCCTATACTTCCCCAAACCGTCTGCTTTGGCTGTCACTAGTAAACAATTAATGTCTCCATAAAAATGCATGTTTACTTGTCTCAGCTTGTAAGAAAGAATAAGGGCTTCTACTGAAAAAGAGGGGATACTGTAACTTGGAAACCTGGACATCTTTTGGGTGGCCATCAAGTACCTTTAAGTTGTAGTCCCCAATTTCTGTTTGTTGTTTCCACTCTGGAATTTCTATTAACGTAATATAGTTGAAGTTGTAATTTTTGTAAGTAATACAATATCAAACACCTCATTTATCCTAAGTAGCGTGAAAGTGGACAAGTCACTTTTGTCTCTGACATGTTTTAGTTCACTGATTGTTGGAATTAATGCAATTGTCTTGGCTCAGTGATTTTTGACAAATTTTCAGTTTCTCACCCTTAAATAACACTCACAAAATGTTAAAGACTATTATTAGTTGGTTTTGTTAAATTGAAAAATAGCTGGAGATAACTGAGCACAGAATAATGACAATAGCAAGTGTCCTTTTTTATTTTTGAAGTTATTTTACATAAATCACAGATATAATGATTAAAATTGCACTCTCAACACTTTTGAAGTGCAAACTGATGTTTGGCATTAAATTTACAGTATCAAGGAAGTCAATGAGATCGTACACAACAGTGCACTCTAATGCTCAAGACACACCAGTTAAATGTTGATCAGTTTATGAACACTGGGAGATAATATACTATAATTATTGGGTACAAGTCAACTTAAGTTGACTAAAAAGGAAGATACTGATGTCAGTAAGCTGGGATAATATTTTGTAATATGTGTCAACAGACCTATACTCAACCTATCAAAGCCTACTTCAGAAACAATTCTCATGTTTACATTTCTTACTGAATATAATGTTTGCTTACTACTACTACTACTACTACTACTACTACTAATTCTCACTCTCTATTTTTAATGAATCAGAAACAACACTTAATATACAGGATGTTAGAGGTAAAAGTGTAGATACTTTTATTGGTGGCACAAGAAGTGTACTGATCAACATTAATTAAGTATTTACTTAATTTGCAGAATAATAAATGTAGTTATTATGGTTTTAGGTTGGTTAGCACCTCCAAGTACTAGTGACAAGAGCAATCCATTAATGTTTTTTTACCACTGGGCAGCAGGCCAGGTATTGAAGGTGGATGTATGGACATGAATGGTTAGTCCATACTGACAGGTGTAGTCCACTTAGTGGTGCAATTACAACTGTGCAGCAAACATTAGGTGGTAAGTTATGTGACGTGATTGCTGTAAGACTGTTAGACACAGAGAAAAAACAACTAACACAATGAGGTGGGTTTATATTAAGGTACCAATGGTTATAATATCTGCAATTATACCGCAAGCACCCTGTATGCTGCAATAAAAATTACTTTCACTTAAAAGTTTACACTGGTTTGTAGGGTGTAAATATTTTAAATCCAGGTGTGGATATTGATATGCAGATAAAATATGTTAATATAACCATCACAAAAAGTTAAGATATAAAAGTTGTTCTGCGTAGAAATACTTACAGTGAGAGGCCTTATAGTAGGAATTCGATAACGGTACATTGCCCGGACAAAAGACCGCACTGGGATGTGGAACACTTGCTCCTGCATTTGCATCTGCCCCTGTGCAGGAGCTTGAACTTGGCTAGGACCCTGGGCTTGGACCTCACTCATCCGCTCATCAGGTGCTCTGAGGTCAGAACCACCCAGTGCTCTGGGACACACTGACCTTGGCTCCCCCACAATGCAGGCTTCCACTTGTTGGGTGTGCCTGCATAGATCCATTTGCAACATACTTTAGATCAAACAGAATACATTTAACTGTGTCATTAGAAGGTCCATTATCAACAGAGTTTCCTGCTTTTAGAACAAATCTATCCACTTTAATGAGATTTCTCCATTAAAAAATAAGTGAAACAGGATTACTGAACCAATAACAAATGGTGCAGGGGTTGTACAGCCAAATCATTCATTTAAGAACACAGAGGGTATGTGCATAATTCTCAAAACATGAAGTAGTTCATCCATCAGTAGAAAGTTTAGCAGAGAATACTGATAAAGTGAGAGAAATGTTGCAGTAAATGAATCAAAAGTAATATTTGATTAATAACCAATGGACAAAGAAATGGAAAGTGAATGAAGAAGAGCACAAAAGAGGAGGCGGAGATGAAACAAAATTTATAATGAGACTACGCAAACGATGAAATGAACATAAATTATGGAGAGCCGGCCCACATCATTAAGGGTTTAGAAGAACTTCACAATGGAAAATCCAGGTTGGTTTAGAAAACTAGTGTTTGAAGAGCTAATCCATATGACATGAATGGTAAAACAAATGTGTGTTCTCACAGATAATTGGCCCCACAGTTACATACATTTTGCCAGTAACTGAAATATGTGCTTTGTCATTAGTCATCAACTCCACATCAGGCTTTTTAACCACTCGTTACTTCTCACTTAATTGCACATCCACTTCCTTTCCCTCACATTTGATTTGTTAATTTTTTTTTTTTTTTTTTTGACTAATTGTACGAGGTTTGTTCAAAATAAAACTGAACTTCTGTTATAATACCTCTATTGCTAACTGTATAACATTTTACGCACTGTACCCCTCAAAATAGTCCCCTATATGGGCAATACATTGTTCCTATCATTTCTTCCACTTTTGGAAAGCCTTCTGGAATGCATTTTGTGGGATGGCACACAGATCTCTTGTCGCACTGTCCTGAATCTCCTCTATGGTTTGGAAAAGATGTCCTGTCAACATGGTTTTAAGTTTGGGAAACATGAAAAAGTCTGCTGGGGCTATGTACAGAGAATATTGTAGATGGTGTACAATGGAAATGTGATGGCTAAAGAGCTGCGAATAAGGAGTGATGTGTGAGCTGACGCATTGTCATGAGGCAACATCCAAGACTAGTTTTTCCACACTTCAGGCCTCTTCCTGCACACAGGATCACTCAAACTGACTAAAATTCACTTGTAGATCTCCTTGTTTACCACCTGACCAGGTGTTACAAACCCCTGATGGACAATGCCTTTGAGGAAAGGGGGGGGGGGGGGGGGAAGAAAAAAAAAAAAAAAAAAAAAAAAAAAAAAAAAAAAAAAAAAAAAACCAACCAACTCATGCATGCTGTTTTTGAACAAGCAGACCCTTTGGCCACCCACTGCAACAACTGCTTAAGAAATCAAATGTTTTGCCAAGTCTGTAGCAAAATTTCACATGAACACGTTGTTCTTCAAGCTCTTTCATTGTCACTGTGTCACTAATCCAATGAACAGCTCATACATGAGTTTCGTTGAGCTTGGCAACTAATGGTCACAGTGAAATGAGGCTAATGGCAGTTCATTTGTAAACCTGCCGCTACATGAGCTCTGCAGCCACAGTGTGCTCCCTCTGCCATTTGGTGCACTATTTCAAAAGTTCAGTTTCTTTTTGAACACGTCTCATATGATGCATACTTTCTACTTTCTGTTTTACTTTGTAGTTATCACCTAACTACTTTTTTTCTTTTTTTTTTAAGGAAGGATTAAACATTCACCATTTAACTCATTTTTCAGTCAACCCTTCTCCAGTTATTGTTTTGTCATTTGATAAATGGACACACGCACATTCAATTTTTTGGTCTTTCACAGTATTTAATTATGTATGTCAGGCTTGTCAAATAGCAATTACTTTTTTTGATGGAAAAATATATTTCTACTCATCACATAGAAGAAGCACTGAGTTGCAAACAGGCACAGTGAAAAGAGTGGCAGGTACAATGAAAAGACTGATAAACATTCGAGCATTCAGACAAAAAGTCCTTCTTCCGAAATAGGAAATTTACACAAAAACAACTCACACACACACACACACACACACACACACACACACACGGCTATTATCCTCAACTGCTGGGGTGTGACTGCAACTGGATTTGAAGTGAGGAACAGTAATGGGAGAGTGGTGGAGTTAAAGAGAATTTATGGGGTGGGGAGGGGAGGGATAGCAGGGTAGGGGTAGGATGTTGTGGCACTTGCTGGTGTGTGCATGGACATGGTGGGGACAGGACAGGGCTGCTTGGTGCAGAATCGGGATATTGCAGGGAGAGGAAAGAAGAGAAACGTAGAGAGGGAGAAAAAATTATTAGATGCATTGGTGGAGTGAAGGGAACATATAGTGCTGGAGTGGGAATGCGCAATGGGACAGCTTGGTGGAGGACAGGGACTAGTGAAGGTTGAGGCCAGAGGTGATACAGGAATGAAAGACAAGTTGGAGAGAGAGTTCCCATGTGTGCAATTCAGAAAAGCTGGTGTTGGTAGAGAGGATCCAGATGGCACAAGCTGTGAAGCAGTCACTGAAGTGAAGCATATCAAGTTGAGCAGCATGTTCAGCAACTGGGTCATCCAGCTGCCTCTTGGCCATAGTTTGGCAGTGGTCATTCAAGTGGCCAGACAGCTTGTTAGTTATCATGCCCATGTAGCAAGGTCCACAGTAGATCACATGGCTGCTGTCCATTTATCAAATGACAAAACAATAACTGGAGAAGGGTTGACTGAAAGCCTTTGATGGGATAGAAGATTCCTGTGAAATGACTAGAGTAGCAGGTAGTGGGATGATGTGTGGTACAGGTCTTGTGCTATATCTCTTACAGCAATATGAACCATGAGACAAGGGCTTGGGAGCAGGTGTGGAGTAAGGACGGGCAAGAATATTGCATAGGGTTGATTGGTGGCAGAATACCACTGTGGGAGAAGTCGCGAGGACACGGGATACAATATTCCTCATTGCAGGGCATGACAAGAGGTAGTCGAAACCCTGCAGAGAATGTGATTAAGTTACTCCAGTCCTGGGTGGTACTGAGTCACAAGAGGTGTGCTCCTCAGTTGCCAGACATTCGGTGTGTGGGAGGAGTTAGGTGACTGGAAAGTGAAGTTATGGGAGATTTGTTTTTGGACAAGGTTGGGAGGAAAATTTCAGCCTGTGAATGTCTCAGTGAGACCACTGGCATTTTTGAAGAGGGTCTGCTTGTCACTGCAGATGCAACGACCACAAGTGGCTAGGCTGTGTGTAGGGGACTCGTCGGTATGGAATGGGTGACAGCCATTGAAGTGGAGGTATTGTTGATAGTTGGTAGGTTTGATGTGGATGGAGGTACTGATGTAGCCGTCCATGAGGTGGAGGTCGAAATCGAGGTTGTTGGGTTGGAGAGGACCACACGAAGTGAATAAGGAAGAAGGTGATGCGATTCTGGAGGAATGTGGGTAGGGTGTCCTGACTGTTGATGAAGATAATGAAGTTGTCATCACTGAATCTGAACCAAATGAGGGGTTTGAGTTTTTGGGTGGTTAGGAAGGATTCCTCCAAATGGCCCATGAATAGTTTGGCATAGGATGGTGCTGTGCAGGTTCCCATTTCTGTACCATGTGTTTGTTTCTAGCCCGCATCTCGTGGTCGTGCGGTAGCGTTCTCGCTTCCCACGCCCGGGTTCCCGGGTTCGATTCCCGGCGGGGTCAGGGATTTTCTCTGCCTCGTGATGGCTGGGTGTTGTGTGCTGTCCTTAGGTTAGTTAGGTTTAAGTAGTTCTAAGTTCTAGGGGACTGATGACCATAGATGTTAAGTCCCATAGTGTTCAGAGTCATTTTTTTGTTTGTTTCTAGGTGCTACCTTCAAAGGATAAATAACTGTAGGTGATGATACAGTTGATCATGATGATCCCAATGCCCAACTGACCCCAATGCCATGGACATTGGGGATGTTAGTGCAGAAAGAAGTGGCATCAGCAGTGATGAGCATGGTCCTGGGTGGTAAAGGAATAGGAGCTATGGAGAGTCGCTGGAGGATATGACAGGTGTGTCTTGTATATAAGAGGAAGTCAAATGAAAACCAGATGTACGGAAACTCCAGGTTGAAATATCAACAATATTATGAAAAGGAGGTATTGCACACTGTAAAGATGACACGTTGATTCACAGCCAGACATAATGAAATGAATGTTACACATTGAGCTTTTGGCTAAAGTCTTCTTCAGAAATGAAACACACACACACACACACACACACACACACACACACACACACATACATATTCACATAAGCACGCACACCTCACCTCACGCACGCATGACCACTATCTCTGGGAACTCTGGAGCAGCTGGAGATAGCAGTCATGTGTGCATGAGGTGTGCTTTCTTGTGTGAATGTGTGTGTTTTCTTTTCAGAAAAGGGCTTTAGCCAACTCAATGTGTCAGCCTTACAGTGAGTAGAAATTTATCATTTTCATAATAATGTTAGGTAAACTGTTTATTGTTTCACAGTAATCCTCACAACTGTTAATACATTTATCCCACGGTGAGACTACATGTTCAATGCATTCATGGAAAAATATCTGCGCTTGCCTATAGAACCATTATTGCACCCAGGTGTGCACCTCATTGTATGGAGCATATAGATGGTCACAAATGTCCTTCTTCAGAACAACAAAAATAGGAAATCACATAGGGAGAAAATGGAAATGAGTGTTTGGCGTCATTGGCCGGGAGGCCCCTTACGAGGCAGGTCTGGCTGCCTTGGTGCAGGTCTTATTACATTCGACACCACATTAGGCGACCTGCACACCAGATGGGGATGAAATGATGATGAAGACAACACAACACCCAGTCCCTGAGCGGAGAAAATCCCCGACCCAGCCGGGAATCGAACTCGGGCCCCTGAGATGGCAGTCCATCACGCTGACCATTCAGCTATTGGGGCGAACAACACGGGGAGAGATAAGGCCTGCATGGAGAATGTATAAGGGGTTCCCAGTGAAACTTCTGCAGCATAGCTGAAACAACCTTGGCAAAATGCGGACTGGGAAATCCTTACACATCCTCAATGCAATCCTGATATCTCCCCATGTGATACTCATATTTTTGGTGCCCTGAAGAAAGACATTTGTGGCCATTGATTTGCTTTGGAAAAAGAGGTTCACACCTGAGAACAATCATGGTTCTGTAGACAACCACAACCATTTTTTCTCAAAGGCATTGACCATCCTGTCCCACAGCGGGATAAGTCTATTAATGGTTATGGTGATTAGTTCAGAAGTAATAAACAGTTTAATTACTTTTTCCATTTGTCTCCTTCCAGAAACTTCCTGGCAGAAACTGTGTGCTGGACTGAGACTTGAACTTGGGATCTAAACTGAGCCACCAAAGCACGACTCACGACCTGTCCTCACAGCTGTACTTCTGCCAGTACCTCATCTCCTTCCTACCAAACTTCACAGAAGCTCTCCCGTGAAACTTGCAGAACTAACACTCCTGGAAGAAATATTGTGGAGACATGGCTTAACCACAGCCAGGGGGATGTTTCCAGGGGCCAGGGTTTGTAGGTGGACAAATCTGACAGTTAGTCCACCAACTACCTATCCGCTTTCCTGCTCTCACTCCAGCACTGCACATGCCATCTATTTCACCAATGCACTTAACAGTCTTTGCTCCATCCCTATGTCTTTCCTCTCCTGTCTCTCTTTCCCCATTCCCCAACAGAGCCTCCCGACTCTGCATCTAGCAGCCCTATCCTGCCGATCCCCCCCCCCCCCCCCCCACAACATCCTTGCACACTCCCCCAAGCTGCACAACATCTTCCCCTGCCCCTAACCTGCTAACCTTCCTCCTCCCTTTCCCATACCTCCTCCTTATCCCCACCACCAACTACCCCAGACTGCTGCTCAAGTCAAACCTAGACGAGGTCCACAATCAGACTCCAGTGGCTGGAGACAGTAGCCATGTGTGTGTGAATGTGTGTGTGTTTCCTATTCTGGAAAAGGACTGTTTGTCTGAGAGATTAAATGTTTGGCAGACTTTTCATTGTGCCTGTCTGCAATGCAATGCCTTCTGTGTGTGTTCAGTAGCAATCCGTCTTTTTCATATTATTATTATTCCATCCTGTACTTCCCTTGTTTGCCTTCTTTTGATGAGAAATTAATTTACAGGAATTGTGTAGCATGCAAAGATAAAGAAGTGTTGAGCTTGTCAGTGTCCTTATTCCCACAATTTCTTACAGAACCAATAAAAGTGAGGAAGCTGCATTTTTTGTGGGCACTACATTCTTAAAAAAGGAGCATAATATGATAAGTTATTCCTATTCCTACAAAGAAATGTTAAAAAACTGTAAGTGTTGCAGTTTCTTATGTGAACAGGTACAAAGATGCTGAAGACTACTTGCCCAAGACAAAACAGTTGGTCTTTTCATTATGACAATGCACCACCACGTCAGGAAATATTCATACTATGCAACTACTGTAAATTTCAAAATTCTTGACTACCCTCAGCCCTATCTTGACAAAGTTAACTTTGTTTTGCTTCTACACATAAAAGCTCACTTAAGCTACACATTTCTTTTGCTATAGAGCTCCTGAAGGCATTGGAGAATGAATGAATGAATGATTAAAAGAAAACTCTGGGTAATCGGTTGGTGAATAGTCACAAAAAGGTAAGAAATGCAATAGATGTAGCAAAAATTGCATTGTAAAAGTAAATTACTCCACAGGAAATTACTAATAAATTACATAAAATATCTCAGATCTGTGCATAAATTGCTGGGAAAAGGAGCAGCTACTAAGATACACTAGTCAGTTTCAACTTTCTGGGGATTACAAGTTTAACGCCTTATGCTTGTTGGAAATTTGTAAAAATGCTTTTTACCAGTGTCATCTCCAACCCAAACATGGGGAAATGTACGTTTAGTCATTTCATTCATTCATTCATCATATTCTACAGATTTCATTTTGAAGCTGAGCCTTCAAGGACGTGTGATACATGAAAAGTGTACACCAACAAAGAGAATTAGTTGTGAGAGACTTAGACTGTAGACCGAGTTAGCAACTACTTATAGTCAAACTCTTATATCCTCTATGTGTGTGGACAAAGTGAATTTAGCAGGAAAGCCACCACTTCGATAAAAAAAAAAAAAAAAAAAAAAAAAAACAACAACAACAACAACAAAAACAGCTGCTAGCTATCTACTACTGCTTGCTTCATATTTGGTTGACTACATCAACAATGTCACAGATTGAAATGCTACAACAGCAATGTCTTCACTACAATGAATTCTGTTACTTTTCATGCTGTGAACAGTAATATTCATAATTTAAGGTCTATGCAGAAATCATTTTTATATTCTATGTTGCAGTTGTGTATCTCACAGTTATCTGTAACGGATTTTTATAACGAAGACATCTTTTACAAATTGTCCAGTCACAGACTTAACATATTTTTACTGCTGACTTTTTCATTAGAAATATTCTATACAAAATGCAACTGCAGTAGATCAGTGCAGTGAGATATACTTCCAGCTTATAAGTGTGTTTATGTGGCCCAGCTGATCTCCACCAAAGAATTTTGCATTTGGAGTTGCATTTAATGCACAACTATCGACATTTATTTGTGTGACCAGTAAGAATACTTCCACCCATAGATTGAAACCACATAATTTATAAGCCCAAATATCATGAAAGAAGGCAGGTGTATGTGAAAGAGACCTGAAAACATTGTAAGGTTCTAGATAGATTACATAATAGTGAGACAGATATTATAAAATCAGGTTTTAAAATGTAGCACTTTTTAATGGCAGATGTGGATTCTAACCATAATTTATTGACCATTAAATGCAGATTAAAACTATGGAAACTGTAGAAAGGAAGGAAATTAAAAGGATGGGACATGGATAAATTGAAAGAGCCTGAGGTTGTGGAGAGTTTAAAAGGGAGCATTAGGCAACAATTGACTGAAACAGAGGAAAGGAATACAGTAGAAGATGAATGTATAACTTTGAGGAATGAAATAGTGAAAACACTAGATGATCAAATAGGCAAAAAGACAGTGGTCAGTAGAAATCCCTTGATAACACAAGAGGATGAAATGTGTGGTACTGCTGGCAGACGCACATAAAAGGCACAATTTCTAACTTCCAGAACTAACATTCCCTTCAGCTGGGAGGAAAGAGTGATAGACTGAGCAAGATTAAAAAGAAAGGGCAGGTCACTCAGACCCACATGTTGTGAGGAAGAGGGTAAACAGAGATGAAGGGGAAGGCATCAGAGACAATATGTCATGGTCAACATCTACATCTATACTCTGCACACCACTGTGAGGTGTATAGCAGACAGTATGTCCCATTGCACTAGTTGTCAAAGCTTTCTCCCATTCCTTTCATGTGGGGATCACAGGAAGAATGAGTGCTTAAATGTCTCTGTGCATAATGTAATTAGTCTAACCTTGTCTCTGCGACCCCTATGGGAGCGATAGATAGGAGGTTGTAATATATTCCTAGATTCATTGCTTGAAATTGGTCCAGAAACATTCTGATTATGTTTTCATGAGATACTGTTCATCTATATTCAAGCTTCTGCCAATTCAGTTCTTTCAACATCTTTGTAACACTCTCCCATGGATTGAACAAATCTGTGACTGTTCGTATTGCCCTTCTTTGCAGTCGTGTAATATCCCCTGCTAGTCCTATATGGTAAGAGTCTCACACACTTGAGCAGTATCCTAGGATGGGTAACATGAGTGTTTTGTACACAGTCTCTTTTGTAGACTGATTGCTTTTCCCCGGTGATCTACGAATAAATGATCCTCTGCTTCCTACTTTACCTATAACTGAGACTCTGTGTTTGTTCTATTTCATATCCCTGCAAAATGTTACATTCAGGAATTTGTATAAGCTGACTGATTCCAACTGTCACTCATTGATATTATAGGAAACTGCTTTCTTTTGTGAAGTGCACAATTGTACATTTCTGCACATTTAAAGCAAGCTGCCAATCTTTGCAGCAAATCTTATCAAGATCTGACTGAATATTTGTGCAGCTTCTTTCAGACAGAACTTCATTACAGATAACTACTCCCTCTGTGAAAAGTATGAGGTTACTATTAATAGTGCCTTTTAAGTCTTAATATTCAACATGAACAACAATGGTCTCAACACACTTCCTCGGGGCACACACAAAGTTACTTCTGCATCTGTTGATGGCTCTCCATCTGAGGTAACTTGCTGCATCCTGCCTACCAAATAGTCCTTCATCCAGTCACAAATTTCACTTGATACCCCATCTGACTGAACTTTTGACGATAAGCGTAGATGTGGTATTGAGTCAAATGCTTTTTGGAAATCAAGCAATATGGGGGGGGGGGGGGGGGGGGCGTCGAGGTGGTCGAAAATTTTCTAGCCTAACAAATAAAGAATGACAGAAATTTTGTAACACCAATTTATTTTTTAATATAATACCCGTGTACACTAAAGCACTTGCGGGTATGCTCAGGTAACTTCTGCAAACCATTCAAATAAAAAGTTTTTGATTTAGAGTCCAACCAAGCATTCACAGCATCAATCACTGCATAATCATTGTCAAATCATCGTCCGTTGAGGTCTTTTTATAGGTTTGGGAAAAGAAAAAAGTCTGATGAAGCCAAATCAGGAGAATATGGTGGATGATGTAACAATTCGAACCCACAGTCATGCAGAGTTTCCAGTGTTGCTATGGCTTTGTGTGCTGGTGCGTTGTCCTGATGCAGAAGAACTCCATTTGTCAATTTTCTGCGACTTTTTTTTCTTTCTCTCTTCTCTTAAATGGTGCAGTAGGGTGCAATAGTACAATGGATTGATAGCTATGCCCTTTTGCAACTAATCCACCATAATTACACCTTCTGCATCGCAGAAGACGATGCCATCACATTACCGGCTGATTTTTGCACCCAGAATTTTTTTGGGGTAGGATATGAAGGATATTTCCAATGTTGTGACTGTTGTTTTCTCTTAGGATCAAAGCAGTGAACCCACATTTCGTCCATTATCACATACCTTGCATGAAAGCCATCTTCAACCACTTCAAATCGGCAGATGATTTCTTCACACCACTGCACACACTCCCATCTCTGATCTGCATTCAAGTCTTTTAGGGCCCACTGAGATGAAACTTTCCACAGTCCCATAATATCCACAACAATTCATGAGCACACCCATGGGAGGTTCCAAATGTGGTTTCAATGTGCTGCAACATCCACATCTACATCTACATCTACATGGTTACTCTGCAATTCACACTTAAGTGCCTGGCAGAGGGTTCATCGAACCATTTTCATACTACTTCTCTACCATTCCACTCTCGAATCGTGCATGGGGAAAAAGGAAAACCTAAATCTTTCTGTTCGAGATCTGATATCTCTTATTTTATTATGATGATCATTTCTCCCTACGTAAGTGGGTGTCAACAAAATCTTTTTGCATTCGGAAGACAAAGTTGGGGTTTGAAATTTCGTAAATAGATCTCGCTGCAAAGAAAACTGCCTTTATTTCCGTGACTGCCACCCCAACTCACATATCATATCAGCGACACTCTCACCCCTATTGCATGATAACACGAAATGAGCTGCCCTTCTTTGCAGTTTTTTGTTGTCCTCCGTCAATTCTACCTGGAAAGGATCCCATACCATGCAGCAATATTCCAGCAGAGGATGGACAAGTGTAATGTACGCTGTCTCTTTAGTGGGTTTGTTGCATCTTTTAAGTGTTCTGCCAAAAAAGTGCAGTCTTTGTTTCGCCTTCCCCACAGTATTATCAATGTGGTCTTTCCAATTTAAGTTGTTCGTAATTGTAATTCCTAGGTATTTAGTCAAATTGACAGCCCTTAAATTTGTGTGATTTATCATATACCAAAAATTTATTTGATTTCTTTTAGTACCCATGTGGATGACCTTGTACTTTTCTATGTTTAGTGCTAATTGCCACTTTTCGCACCATACAGAAATTCTCTCTAGATCATTTTATAATTGGAATTTATTGTCTGATGGTTTTAGTAGATGGTAAATTACAGCGTCATCTGCAAACAATCTAAGGGGGCTGCTCAGATTATCACTTAGATCATTTATATAAATCAGGAACAGTAGAGGGCCTATGACACTACCTTGCGGATCGCCAGACATCACTTCTGTTCTACTCGATGATTCACGGTCTGTCACTATGAACTGTGACCTCTCTGAGAGGAAATCATGAATCCAGTCACACAACTGAGACAATACTCCATATGCATGCAATCTGATTAATAGTAGCTTGTGAGGAATAGTATCAAAAGCCTTCTGGAAATCTAGGAATATGGAATTAATCTGAGGTCCCTTGTCAACAGCACTCATTACTTCATGGGAGTAAAGAGCTAGCTGTGTTGCACAAGAACAATATTTTCTGAGTCCGTGTTGGTTATGTATCAATAAGTCATTTTCTTCAAGGTGATTCATAATGTACGAGTACAGTATATGCTCCAAAATCCTACTGCAAATTGAGGTCAGTGATATGGGTCTGTAATTCAATGCATTAGCACTATTTCCTTTCTGGAATATTGGTGTGACCTCTGGTACTTTCCAGTCTTTAGGAACAGACCTTTCGTCAAGTGAGCTGTTGTATATGATTGCTAAGAAAGGTGCTATTGTGTCTGCATACTCTGAAAGGAACCTGATTGGTATACCATCTGGACTAGATTAGATTAAATTAGTTTCCGTTCCATAGATCCATGCTGAGGAGATCCCGTGGAAGTGGAACATGTCAATCTTTTTTTTTTTTTTTTTGAGCTGAAATAACAATACTAATAGTATGAATATATACAATACATCATTTGTTTCTATTAAAAAATTCGTCAATGGAGTAGAAGGAGTTGGCCACTAGTAGGTCTTTCAAGCTCCTTTTACACTGATCTTTATTTGTAACTAAATTTTTTATGTTTACTGGCAGATTATTGAAGATGAGTGTTCCTGAGTAGTGGACCCCTTTTTGAACTAAAGTAAGTGCCTTTAAGTCCTTGTGCAGATCATTTTTGTTCCTGGTATTGTATGTATGAACTGAGCTGTTTGTTGGAAAAAGAGATATATTATTTAGGACAAATTTCATTAGTGAGTAAATATCCTGAGAGGCAGTAGTTAGTATACCCAGTTCTTTGAAGAGGTTCCTACAGGACGTCTGTGAATTTACTCCACAAATAATACATATTACACGCTTTTGGACTCTGAAAACTTTTGTTTGACTTGAAGACTTATCCCAAAATATTATACCATATGACATTATGGAATGAAAATAGGCAAAGTATGCAAGCTTTTTCATTTTTATGTTGCCTATGTCTGCTAACACTCGAATTTCAAATACAGATATGTTAAGGCGTTTCTGCAGTTCTGTGGTGTGCTCTTCCCAACGGAATTTATTATCAAGTTGTAATCCCAGGAATTTAAGACTGTCAACCTCTTCTATCTGCTCTTCTTCACATTTTATGCATATGCTGGGTGGAAACCTCTTACAGGTTCTGAACTGCATATAGTGAGTCTTTTTGAAGTTTAATGTCAGTGAGTTGGCTTTAAACCATTTATTAATATCCATGAAAATATCATTAGCAGATCTTTCTAGAACTACACTTGACATACTATTTATTGCAATACTTGCGTCATCTGCACACAAAACGAACTCTGCTTCTGGCAGTGTAACTGATGAGAGATCATTAATGTACACAAGAAAAAGCAATGGCCCTAAGATGGATCCCTGTGGGACACCACATGTAATTTCTTCCCATTCTGATGATGACTGATGACTTAATTCACTAGTCACTTGCACTGACACCCTTTGTTTCCTGTTAGTGAGGTATGACTTGAACCATTTTGCAGCACTGCCCGTGACACCATAGAATTCTAATTTACTTAAAAGGTTGTTGTGGTTCACACAATCAAATGCCTTTGAAAAATCACAGAAAATACCTGCTGCTTGTAATTTGTTATTTAATGAATTAAGTACATTTTCACTGTAGGTGTAAATAGGCTTCTCGATATCAGAACCCTTCAGAAATCCAAACTGTGTTCTTGATAATATGTTATTTGTGGTCAGATGGTTGAGCAGCTGCCTGTACATTACTTTTTCTAAAATTTTTGAGAATGCTGGCAAAAGTGAAATCGGTCTGTAGTTTGATGGTATCCCTTTATCCCCTTTCTTGAATAGAGGCTTAACATCTGCATATTTTAGCCAGTCAGGAAATGTCCCAGTTATAATTGACTGGTTACACAAGTAACTTAGAATTGTACTAAACTCACAAGAACATGCCTTAATTAACTTTGTTGATATTTCATCATACCCACTAGAATGCTTTGTTTTTAAAGATTTTATTATGGACATTATTTCTTTTGGTGAAGTGTGTGATATATTCATGTACTTGAAGCTATTTGTGAAGGCTAGTTTCAGATATTCAAGGGCATTATTTACTGATCCTGAAAGTCCCATTTTATCAGTAACGGATATAAAGTACTTGTTAAATAGATTTGCCACACTATGCCCATCAGTTACTAATGTGTCATCTACCCTTAGTGCTATTTGCTCCTGTTCCTTTCTGGTTCTACCAGTCTGCTCTTTCACTATATCCCATATTGTTTTTATTTTGTTCCCTGACATTGCTATTTTCTTCTCATAGTGCATTTGTTTAGATGTCTGAATTACTTTTTTTAATGTTTTACAGTATTCCTTGTATTTAGCTAAATCATCAGCATTGGAGCTATTCTTGGTCAACAGATACATTTTCCTTTTTGTCTTACAGGAAATCTTTATTCCTTGTGTAATCCATGGTTTTATTATAGACTCCTGTTTAATTTGAGTAACTTTTAGAGGAAAACAGTTTTCAAACATGGTTCTGACATTGTTCATGAATGTGTTATATTTTTCATTCATGTCATGAGCACTATAAACATCTTTCCAGTTCATATCTTTGAGCAGTTTTCTAAAACACTCAATTTTTGGTTGATTGACTACTCTCCTGTACTCAGATTTAGCAGTCTTGATAATCTGCTTAGAATTTACATCTAAAACAAGGAGCTGCATGTCATGATCTGATAGTCCATTTATAACAGGTTTTATGATATGATTTTGTTCCTTTGATTTGTCTATAAAAAAGTTATCAATGGCTATCCTTGAGGATTTAGTGATCCTAGTTGGAAAGTTTACAGTGTGAGTTAGATTGAAAGACAACATTACTAACTGCAGTGAATGTTTACTGGAAGATTGCATTAGAAAATCTGTATTAAAGTCACCAGCAATCAAAATTTCTTTGTTTCTTCCTGTTAAATAACCCAAAAGAGCTTCTAGATGATCTAAGAATAGATTATAATTTCCTGCAGGTGCTCAGTAAATATTTATTATTATATAAGGATCTGTTATGGAACTCTACTTCTGTTGCACATGCTTCTAGATGCTGCTCTAAACAAAATTTATTAATGTCAATGTTCTTGAATTTATGGCAGTTTTTGATAAATGTGGCAACTCCTCCTCCATCCATATCTTCTTTGCAGAAGTAGGAAGCTAGCTTAAATCCTGAAATGTCTAACATATCTATATCAGTGGTCACTTGATGTTCAGAGAGGCGGATTATGTCAATTTGGTTAGATGAATTCATTTCATCGATACAAATGAGTAGTTCATCAACTTTATTTCTAAGTCCCGGAATGTTCTGGTGTAATAAAGATAACTGATACTCCATACTAATGGGATTGTAACTGCTTTGGCGAAGATGAACTGGCAGTTTCTGATTACTTTCTGTTAAACACTGTTTAAATGGAGGCTGTATGATAAAATCTGACTCCTGTTCATCTGTTTTCTCAAACTGAGTATGTCTGCCAATCTCTCTTAAAACTCGTTTTCTTTCCCCCTTCCCTATCCTAAAAAAGGCATCCCTCTGACACTTGTGACCACTGGTATTTTACCACTTGTGCCAGTGTCCCCCCTTAAGTTTTCTGCAATCAACCCAGACAGTTTTCCCTTCTCTTTCCTATTGAGGTGAAGGCCATGCCTAGTGTAGTCCCACCTATCGATAGCATCCACAGGAATCAAACCAATATAGGACCCTATATCCATCCTAAGCAGCCACTCCAACTCCAAGTTCACCCTCCCTACGGAAGAGTTCAAATGAGGCCGATCATAGCGTCTCAACACAGACACAAATCCCACACTCGTATGCTTCGTTGCTGACGCTATCTTCACCAGGTCACTCTCTATGGAATATTCAGAGTCTCTGCCAATGCTATTTCCCAGACCACCCACTATAACCACGGCATCCTCCTTTGTGAAATCCTTGCATAAAGCACCTACATCCTCTGTTACCCGACCCAGATCTGCATTAGGCTTGAAAAAGTTTGTGACCTGGTACTCTGGACCTAGATTTTCCTGCAGTAGTTGGCCAACACCTCTAACATGGGAACTACCTAATAACAGAACTTTCTTTCTCTTCACAAATTTCCCTACCTTTTTCAAGTCCTTGAAAGCTTGTTGTGCCCTTTCTACAGCTTCAGCTACATGAGGCTCATCCGATTCTGACTGAGGTAACAGGTCAAATCTATTTTCAAGATTTATGACAAAGCTGTCTGATGCTCTCCTTTGCCTGTTCCCCCTATTACCTGTTGCCACTTCCCACCTCTGTTCACCCTTCTCCCTCTTTAACCTGTCCAGATCCTCCCTTGCCTTGTCTAGGTCAGCTTGAAGAGCTGCAATTTTCCCTTCCTGTTCCAGTATTTTCCTATCTCTACTACAGATCCTACAATACCACTGGTGAGCCTCATTTATGTCCCCATTTCCCACGCCACTACATTCGCCCCAATGAAAGAAACTACAGCACCCATCACACCATACCCCGGAACTAACGATTCTACGGCATGTCACACACTTCTCACTCATGGTAAAAACAGAAATCGTATAAGCTGATTTAAGTAGTGACTAAAACGTAAACAAAGGACCCTAGAAACTATTCAGGCAGATATAAATAAACTGAAAGAGTACTGAATAAAAAAACTGGTGATTACATATAACTCACTGTTTACTTACGATACGCGCGCGTGAAATTAAGCCTAAAATCCGTGCTATATGCGCGAGAAAGAAAATAAACTTCTTACCCCGTTTAATCTTCTTTAACACTTCACTAACACTTCCACTAATGTAACAACACTTATATTATATTTATACCAACTGGAAACGTTTATCTATAAGTTTAATTCACTGCTTACTTACGATTCGCGTGCGTGAAATTAGGCCTAGGATTCGTGCTACAGGCGCGAGAAGAAAAATACGCTTCTTACCCCGTTTAATCTTATTTTATACTTCACTAACACTTCCACTAATTCAACAACACTTATATTATATTTATAACACCTGTACACATTTAAAAATAGCTTAATAACAACGCTTTTTATAATTATTTAGTGCAGCAAATACTCGAAGACTCCGCGTCGCGTCGCGTAGGCTTAAACTATTTAACCTGTAACTGGAAGACTTGCCTTTCTTAAGTGATTTGACTTGTTTCGCAACACCTAAGATATCTACTTTTATGTCACTCATGCTAACAGCTGTTCTGGTTTAAAATTCTGGAATATTTACTTCATCTTCTTTTGTGAAGGAATTACAGAAAACTGTATTTAGTAACTCTGCTTTAGTGGCACCATCATCGGTAATATTTCCATCGCTCTCACACAGTGACAGTATTGACTGTTTTTTGCCACTGGTGTACTTTACATACGACCAGAATCTCTTTGGATTTTCTACCATATTTTGAGACAATATTTCATTGTGGAAACTATTAAAAGCATCTCACATTGACATCCACACTAAATTTCGAGCTTCTGTGAAACTTGGCCAGTCTTGGGGATTTTGCGTTCTTCCGAATTTGGCGTGCTTTTTTCATTGCTTCTGCAACAGTGTTCTGACTTGTTTTGTGTACCATGGTGGATCAGTCCTGTCTCTTATGTTCAATGATCCTGAAAAATTGTATTGTGAGTTGCAGTCACTGTTTCATCAGTGGCAATGGTGACAGGCCTTCTGCTCCCTGGCACATCTTCCACACTTGTTCTTCCACGTTTGAAGTTGGACATCCAGTTTTTCACTGTTGTATAAGATGGAGCATTCTCCTTAAATGTATCCCACATGTCCTCTGCAATTTCCTTGGGTGTCATTCCCTTCAAATGAAGATATTCAGTCACAGCATGGTTCTTAATTCTGTCGATATTCACGATTTTGCTTACACTATGGTATACATTGCACCCTAGTGGCAAAACTAATGAAGCTGAAGCCACAAAATTTGGCTTGATATCCACAAAGGGTCACCAGAAAAGCAGGTGCAAGACATTACAGTAACTATATCAGGCTAGAAACTTTTCGACCATCCCTTGTACTGCATCTATTTGATTGACTTCATCCACAGTTTTCAGTATATCATGCGAGGAAAGTGCAGTTTGGGTTTCACATTATCCATGTCTTCAGAATCCAGGCTGGTTGGCTTGTTGAAGGTCATTCTATTAAAGATAACCCATTATGGCTGAGCTCAGAATATGTTCTAAAATTCTACAACAAATGGATGTCAAGGATATTGGATAGAAGTTCTGGGGATCACTTCTGCTAGCCTACTTGCAGATGGATTTGACCTATTCTTTCTTCCAACTACTGGGCACTGTTTCGTGTTTGAGGGATCCATCACAAATTAAAATTACAAGAGGAGTTAATTAGCTGCATATTCAGTATAGAATCTGAAAGGGATTCCATTGCACCCAGAAGCTTCATTCCATTTTAAAGATTTCGACCATTTTACAATGACACTGACACTCATGTCTACTTCAGTCATCTTCTCAGTCATATGAGAATTACATTGGAGCAATACTCCTGAGTTTTCCTTTGTGAAGTAACATTTTGAATTGGAGTTATGGTTCACTGTTAAGCACTGTGACAGCTTAAATTTGGGGAAAAAAATGCATAAGTATAATGAAAGAAGAGAGGAAACTAGATGTTAAAAATTATAGAGAACCCAGGCTGAACTGAACCACATTAAATACAAACAGTGGTTGAGAAGGGAAATGATGTCTGAAATAAAGAGAATATGAAAGTCCAGCTGCCAACAGCAAGAAAAGCATTTCTGGAAAAGAGAATTTTGTGAGGATTGAAAAATGAATCTAAAAATTAGGATGTCTTTTAGCCTTGTACAGATGTGAAACATGGGTAATAAGCAGTTCAGACAAGAAGAGAACTGAGACTTTTGAAAAGTTGCACTGCAGAAGAACTCATATAATTACATGGGTAGACTGAACAATTAATGAGTAGACACTGAATTGAATTGGGGATACAGGAAATTTATGCCACAATTTTGCTGAAATAAGGGATTGAGTGATAGAACACAACCTGAGGAATCAAGTAATTGCCAGCTTGGTAATGGACAGAAGTTAGAAGGGAGGGGAGGGGGCAGAAATTTCAGAAGGAGACCAAGGCTTGAATACAGTATGCAGGTTGAAGGGGGATGTAGGTTAATCTAGTAGTTATACAGAGAAGAGGCTTGCACAGGATACACTACCGCAGAGAGTTGCATTAAACCGGTTTTCGGACTAAGACCACAACAACAAAAGGTGCCTGGGATATGGTCCTTGATCGGTTACTGGTAGTATACAATCCTACACATGCTTAGAGTTTGAATACATTCAACCTATTATTTCTGAGTGTGGCAGTTTTCACAAATATTACACTGCTGCTGCTATTACTGTTTCTTATGCAGACTTTAATCTGAACTTATATAAATAATGGAACTTTCTTTACTCAAAAACTTATTGCATAATTATACTAATTTAGTAATTGTACTGACCACACTTGCATGATCTAAAGGTGTAAATAAAGGAATACTTACTGAAAACGTAGCTCAATGTAGTTATCAGTCAAATATTTACTCAGTGGTATTATGTAAGTGTGGTTCCATGCTCTCAAATCATTTGAAAACAGGTCAGCATTTTCATAAAGGAACGCTGGTGTCAATGTCTGATTGAAATTGGTTCCCACTAAGCTTATTGTGGGCTGCTCAGTCTCTGAAATTGAAAAGTCAAAGTTTCATTGATGCAGGGAACAATTAAACATTAGACATGAAGTAAAATGATGTGAATTATATGAAGAATTATACGGTCCAGTCACATTAACATGACCTTCACTTATTTTTGATGTCAATGTGCAATAACCACTCACAGTCAGCAGTTGGCAGCACTAACAATGGAGGATACATAAAGCACGTCGAGGGGGGACAGAAACTGTCCAGCCATTGTCATAACAGAGCGATTTATCTGATATCACTGGCTTTTGGGTCCAGGGTGGATGCATTTCCAAAATGGCTAAGTTTGTAAACTTTTGGCATGCCGCTGTGGTTAAAGTATACTGCATATCGTCGCTAGGCAATGAAAACCTCGTAACTCCATCTGACAAAGAAATCGAAGTAACTCCATTACCAAATGTAGCCAATTATGCCACATACCCTGTTGAAACCTTCCTTCTTCGAGTTGTACGGTGTCGCCATCTAGTGGCAATAATGAAAAACTCACATCTCCAGTGATATGTAGTTTGTGCCGTAAACCTCGTATCTCCGGTAAACGCCATTGTTAGTGTGAAGGGCGAACACATGCTCCAAGATTAAAATGTTTTTTGATGTGATACTAACCTTTTTGACTGACAGACCCAACACTGCTTTATTGCTACAGGTACGTGTTAGTATTTCTAGGTAAAGAAATGTATTGTATTTTAATATACAGAATTAATAATGACTTCCTTAAATACAATGTTGATTTATGAGTTTTTCATCACGCGTAAAGCAGACTGCACTTGGTAGAACTTAACAGAATCCTATACATTCTACAAATGGTTCAAATGGCTCTGAGCACTATGGGACTTAACTTCTGAGGTCATCAGTCCCCTAGAACTTAGAACTACTTAAACCTAACTAACCTGAGGACATCACACACATCCATGCCCGAGGCAGGATTCGAACCTGCGACCGTAGCGGTAGCGTGGTTCCAGACTGTAGCGCCTAGAACCGCACGGCCACCCTGGCCGGCTATACGTTCTACAGTAACTAGTTTGTTTTCAGCTATGGGTAAAAAGAGTAAATTCACTCTTCACCTTGTGAAACAAGCCAACAACGGATCATATTGTATAAAATCACCGGGAGAAGATTCTAGTCAGGTTCCTCCTTGTCCTCCACCAAAAGAAAGAGTATACCTACAAAATGAAGGTAAACCATAGTTTTTATTGCTGTAACTTCAAGTAAGATCCTTGTTTGAAAGTTGAGGTGATTAAATTATTTAAATAACATTGATGACGTTATTGTTTACACTATAGATAATGTGGAAAAATAAGCTAATACAAAGGCGAATTCCACTTCTGAGTTTGAAAGTCTTTTCGAACACAGCTGCGAGGATGATATCTCCAGTAGCAGTAGTGATGTGTTTGATCCGGATAAAAACAAAAATGACCATAGAAGTAACAACAGCACGGAAGACAATGACGACGAAGTTGATGTGGCAGTAAAAAGTACTAAGCAGCGCCGTAAAAGGAAAAGCAATCAATCACTTCAAAGTTTGCAGAAAGAAAAATGTATGAGGGGACAGGATTATATAGTAATGCAAAAAGATGAGTCTGGCAAAAAGAGACCAACAATGAGCAGAAGTAGGAGGGAAATGAAATCACGATGTACTTGTAAACATTCTTCCTTAAATTGGAACAGGAATTTCAAGGATATTACAGAAGAGCAGAGACAGCTAATAATTAATCATTTTTGGCAGGATATGTCTTCGGGTGAAGCCATGTCTACCACGTTCCAGTTAAAAGACTCAGAAATAATTCAGAATCTAATAAATCTCACTGTTCTAACACACTATATTACAATGTTGTAATAAAAGGACAGAGAAAAACTGTCTGCAAGACTATGTTTCTGAATACTTTGTGCTTAGGTGAATGGAGTGTCAAAACATGGGCATCTAGTGCATCAAGAAGAACACTTGCAGAATGGCCTCAAATGCAGGAGAGACCAACGAAAGTTTCAGGTGGACAACAAACAGCGTCAGATTTTTTTGCAGTGTTGCCGAAACTTGAATCGCATTACTGCTGTCGTTCTTCCACAAAACTCTACTTGGAACCTAACTGTCAGAGTAAGTAAGAACTACATTTTGCAAGAAAAGAGGACAAATCCCAGCTGCTTACAAACAGTATGCAATGAAAATAATCTTAACTTATTTTCCCCTAAAAAGAACCAGTGCGATCTTTGTTGTTCTCACCAGACAGGCAATCTCTCAGACAATGAATACTCTTTGCATATGGCCTGAAAAACTGAGGCAAGGGAAGCGAAAAATAGTGATAAATTAGGATCAGCTAGAGTGTTTTCTATGGACCTTCAAGCACTTCTGCTTTCTCCAAGACTAAAAGCATCTGCACTGTACTATAAAAGCAAACTGAAGGTCCACAACTTTACCATCCATAATTTAAAACGTAAGAATGGTTATTGTTACCTTTGTCATGAGAGTGAAGGTGGACTAACAGCTTCGGAATTTGCCAATATACTCATGCATTTTATAGAAACATAAGTCCAAAATGACTCAGAAGCTACACACTGACTCACATTTGAAATGAGAGAACATGTCCATGCCTAAAAAAAATGCAGCCGTAAAATAAACTTGTTTACAGTCACCTATGACTGTGATTGTGATAGTAGCAGCAATAGTAACAATAATAAATGTTAATAAACTGCACAACTGTTTACAGTAATAAAAGTTTAATCAAAGCTACCAACATCATTTATATGTTTTTTAAACACTGTAATTTATTAACATTCAGAGTCCAATATTTTGATCAATGTGAAATTATTCATTTCACTTTATATCTGTAATAATGTATCCTTACAGATGTTTCATAATACACAAATAATGCAAAGTTTAAGCGAGTATTTTTTAAAACAAATTAAACATTCATTCATTTCAATTTTTAACCACGCACTCGTTACATGCCTCTTATCTCCATCACTACCAGAAAAATAACTGTGAAAACCTCGGAACTCCAAAAACAGGCAGACAATTTGAAGTGCATAATAAAGTCTTATGTACCAATGATCGGATCCATATTGTGTAGCAGAACCACTACATTTGACTAATCAGGTCCCCATGTGATTTCAGTAATTAGTTTTTTGTTTCTCCTGTAAAATTTTACCAATTTGAGTTACGAGGTTTTCATTGCCTAGCGACGATATGGCAAAATAGTGCTATCCCATATCAGCGGTGAGGCAACTCTGGTACACCATGGGCCATAAATGACAAGCGAATGATGGCTGCAGAGATGTGTATGAGCAAACAGATGTGCAACTGTTGAGCAACTGAGCACCCAGATAAACAAAGGGACTACCAACAGTGTTTCCTCAGTGGCCATTCAGTGAACATTGCTGCATATTGGCCTCCACAGCAGACACTTGGTTGAAGCACCCAGGTTGGCAACTGTTCATCAGTGACAAATGCTGGAATTTGCACATCAGTACTGCAACTGGACATCCACTGAGTGGCAACAGGTGGCCTTTTCAGATGAATCATGTTTTATTCTCCATCGGACAGATGGTCGTTGGTGTGTTGTGCATAAAACATATGAAAGCAAGCAGCCTGTAACAATCGTCAGAAGGGTCCAGGCTGGAGAAGGGAGCATTATGGTCCGGGCTTTCCCTGCTTGTCATTCTGGATAGCACAATGAAACTGCACAAGTATGCACCTCTCCTTGAGGACCATGTCCACCTCTACATGTTGTTTGTTTTCTCCTTGGCATGATGGCATCTACCAGCAGGACAGTACAGTCTGACACACAGGTCACAGTGTACATGCGTGTTTCACAGAGCAGCAGGATGAGTTTACCATACTCCCTGGCCACCAAGCTCTCCTGACTGAAAACCAGACATGAATCTGTGGGACCATCTCAGTCAGGCTGTACACACCATGGGTCCTCAACAGAGAAACCTAGCACAGCTGGCCACAGCACTGTAGTCAGAACAGTTTCACATGTCTGTCAGTACCTTCCAGGACCTCACCGACTTTCTTCCTGCACATCTTGTAGTGGTCAGTGCTACAAAAGGTGGTTATTCCAGCTTTTGCCGGGTGGTCATATTAATGTGACTGGAAAGTGTATTTCCCTTTCTGCTGTCATTGCACTCGTAACTCACTGGATGCATTTTGGCAGCAATGTGCAACTGTATTTTCCCTTCTATATGTAATCGTTACCAGTATTATAGACATTTTCTTTTGTAAGTGTTAAGTATCCACTACACACATACTTTAACACCATAGCCAGCCTCTAGTAGTTCTCATTTCCAGCATGTTCCCTCATTACCATCCCATTCTCCCTCTCACTAGTTTCATGCTTCCTTCCATCCCTTACCTTAGTATATCGCATCACACTTCTCAAGAGTATATTGCCTGACTAAAGCCCAATAAATGGAACAGGAGTGAATCCCAAAATCCCAATTGTTATTCCTATGCTCTTGTACATTCCAGCAGCAGAATTATTTTATGAATGCATTTTATTTAACCTCCCCCCCCCCCCCCAACTGCTGTGCACATGTTAAGATGCAGCACTACATGGTGGGCATTGAGTGCTAAAGATGTGTATAGCTGTGGTACTGTCCCAGTACCTGTCATTTGTGGACTCTTCAGTAGGAGTATTTGTGGGCTTTTGCTACTGGGGCCCTCATGTTGATGTTCTTGACATTTCTTTATGTTTTTATCTGTTCTTTAGTACTGGCATTAGAATATTTGTTATCATCATTCTTGTCTACACAAATGGCATATATTTTAGTTTTGTTATGAAAATGGCACAACCTTTAGTCTTACAGTGTAGATGCAGCCAGTAGGTGTATGAAGTAGGAAATAGTAATCTTTCAGGATATTCCAACTATTAGGGTGAATGTTTAGAGTAAATGAAACAAATAATTTTTTCTGTAGACAATTTCCAATATGCAAGTATTATTAGTGATTTCTCAGTCATCAAGACGGAAAGATACATGATACGACAAACTTTAATGTTTCTTCTCATAAAATTAAAGGTAAATGATCATTGATTTGGAGATGTAATTTTGGACATCCTATTTTTTAATGGAATTACGTTTTGATTATATTACTCTTAAGAATGCTTCATTTAAGTGACAAGTCCATTGGTACCAGAGCAAAAAGTTCATACATATCTAGAATCACTGCCAGTAAAGTTCACAGCGCATCCTCCAGTGAATATTATCCACATTAAATATTTTTCATTGATGAAAGCCACTTGTTTGTGAAAAGCATTACCTTTTAAACAATTTATTCTATCCAAAAAACTATATATTTTTATTAGTGATTTGTACTGAAGCTCAGACATGGCCCTCTAGCTTCACAATGATGAAGCGAATGCATGTAGTAGTGGGTGCAACTTAGCAAACTACAGGAGAAATGGGATTGAAAAGAAATCAACTTTATAAAGATTTATATGTTGCTTGTTCATCAACACATGGAACATAAGAGAAGTATGAATGTTAACTACCTGTAGGCCCATAGATGTACTTGAGATTGAAAACACTGCCAAAAAGGATGGTTGGGGAAAATCCCATGAATTTTAATTTATCATACTTTTCACTCACTGGCAAAATAGTAGGGTTTCATCTAATTACGATAAAAGAACTTGGAGAAACTGAAGCTAGATCAGAGGAAGGGCAACATTGGCGGACACTCTAATAACAAGAATCCTCTAATATTAAACCTCTGATTGCTGTGTGTGAGTTAACTTGTCATGGTCTGCTGCTCCTCAGGTGCTAAGGACATGTTTAAACACAACCATACACAAAGCTTACACAATGCATTTTTACCTCTTAAAAACTCTACAAAATTTCATGCAATGCTGCTATGCTGAATAATGAAGAGAAATTCAGTCCTTTATCAAGCAAAGAGATCTCACTTTAAGATATGCAAAAATCAAGTATTTTCACTGAACAGTTTACTTAAAATCAGATGATAAGTATCTCATAGCATCCAAAATGCCTTCTCTCAGCACAAGTAGCAGCATTAGTCAAGGAGTACAGCCACAACAAAGCTATGCTCAGCACGGAATGCAGAAAGCACATCTGTAGCAGTCAAACAGTTAACTGGGATATATTTTTCAATTGTTTCTGTAAGGAAACACAAGAAAATTGTGCTAATGCATTGGTGAGCAGTTTGCTCAAAACAGAAAATATGCCGAGAAAGTAGATACCACTGCAAAACATACAGCATATCGTAATATGCTATTCTCTGTTTTATGGACTACCATATAAAGAAAAATTGGTAATCTTTATCAACTGTACAGGATTGGTGGCATTGGTGATATGCCTCAAACCAGTTATTAAAACAACAAGAGCATGTACACTGATGAGACTAAACATTATGACCACCTCTTTAATGGCATGTTCATCTACCTTTGGAATACAACACTGTAGCAATTCTATGTCACATATATTCAACAAATCCTTTGGTAAGTTTTTGGAAGTAAGTGTAACCAGATTTCTATGCACAGGTAACACAATTCCCACAAATTACAGGTCAGTGGTTTGTGAGCATGAAGCTGACACCCAGTAGTGTCCCAGATGTTTTCTGTCAGGTTCACATCAAGAAAATTTGTTAGCCAAATATCATGCTCATTGACCCACTACAGCATGATCCTAGCCTTGGGTAGTTATCCTGCTGGAAGGTGCAATATTAATTGGGAAATGCATCAAACATGAAGGGATGTCAGTGGTCTGCAATAATATTCATGTAGTCCAAAGCTGTGACCATACCTTTGATTACCATCACTGATTTCATGAAAGCCCAAATGAAAGTCCTCTATAGTACAATACTGTCCATACTTTCTTATGACTGTAGAAAGCCTCCCATTTTCATGTTCTGTGGTGAAGTGTGGATGTCCAACATCTTATTGTCTACATGTGATTACATTGTCCTTCAACAGCTTATCACAGATGCTCACAACAGCAGCATATGAACAGTTGACAATCTTTGCCTTTTCCGAGGTGCTCTTTTCCAGATGTCAAGCCATAACACTCCATCCTTTGTAAAAGTTGCTTATGTTGGTGGATTTCCCCATTCATGTGCTGTAGCATCACTAGAATGATTGCTGTTCATCTTTGTTCTGCTTATATATTTTCCTTGACTCATGTTCCAAAAATATCATCTGGTGGTTTTCAGTGTCACAATGGGCAGTGGTCATAATGTCTTGGCTCATCAGTATATACAAAACAAAACCAATATACAAATTGACTTCTAAACTTTGCAATGGCTGTTGTGAAGTCATTGACAAAAAGAAAAAATGGCAAATACATGAATTTTGTGTAAACAGTATTTAAGCACTTAAGAGTTCCTCAGTTTTAACCTTGTATCCTGATGGATTACTGCACTGGCAAACTCACAGACCACACATTGCATGCAATACAGCATCAGCTAAACAAAATTTACAAGTAACAGTCTATTTCTGATATGGAATGTGTATTCAAACACATTAACATTTTTTCACTTTGATGGAATTTCTTGAACTTCTCAGAACTGGACTGACACAGGGCTATTTGGCTCTGAATGCTGTCTCTAGGAGTTATTGAGTTAGTAAACCAAAACGAAAGGTAGTACATTTTACATTATATAGTGCTTATTTCAGGAATCATGTAAACATACAAAAATTAAGCATTCAAAAATAATTGGCAAAGGGTGGGGTGCCTGTTTGTGTGACTCAGCTGCTGTCATCCCTCTATCTCCGATACACAAGATGTTATTAAAATTTTTTGAAAACCTTTGATACTCAACTAAACAGGATGACAAAATCTGTGCCGTTGTTAAACTGTTTACATAGTGTAAGATAATGAGACAAAAATGCTGGGAAATATTTATATTCAGCACGTAAAATTCTTAATACTGCCAACAAACATATATAAAAGTACAAGACATTATCCTGGCTTTCAGAACTTTTAGTTTCTTCCTCAGGGTGGGTGGTTGGGGGAGAAGGAGAAGAGAGGTAGAAGGTCACTATCCCACCCCCCTCCATACACTCTTTTTTTGCCATCTGTCTCATTCAGGTCGGTCCCCTTCATCCTGGGGTATCAGCGACCTGTCCTTTCTTCTACATCTACATTGATACTCCGCAAGCCACCCAACGGTGTGTGGCGGAGGGCACTTTACGTGCCACTGTCATTACCTCCCTTTCCTGTTCCAGTCGCGTATGGTTCGCGGGAAGAACGACTGTCTGAAAGCCTCCGTGCGCGCTCTAATCTCTCTAATTTTACATTCGTGATCTCCTCTGGAGGTATAAGTAGGGGGAAGCAATATATTCGATACCTCATCCAGAAACGCACCCTCTCGAAACCTGGCGAGCAAGCTACACCGCGATGCAGAGCGCCTCTCTTGCAGAGTCTGCCACTTGAGTTTATTAAACATCTCCGTAACGCTATCACGGTTACCAAATAACCCGGTGACAAAACGCGCCGCTCTTCTTTGGATCTTCTCTATCTCCTCCGTCAGCCCGACCTGGTACGGATCCCACACTGATGAGCAATACTCAAGTATAGGTCGAACGAGTGTTTTGTAAGCCACCTCCTTTGTTGATGGACTTTTCAACCTTCCCTAGGAAGGAACTGATAGTTCCAAAAGTTAGCGTGATTTCTTGTATTCTTTTATTTTAATTGGTGGTACTAAGACTTTCACCTACTGAAGGAAAGTACTGATCAGAATTCTGTCTCATAAATTTATAGTTTTCTCAAGTGAATTTTCTGTATGTTTACATACAGTAGCACACATATCACAGATAATTAATGTGTGCTCCTCCTCTGATGAAATATTCTGTCTGCTACATTCCATGGAAAAAATCACACACAAAGCTGTGGAACAGCTCTCATTTAAAAACACTGGAAAACAAAAGTTATTCCTGTGGATAACAATGAGTGCCAATGTGACAGAGTGATAGCACAAAACATCTGTATACCTCAATTGCTGTACAAATTAATAGGATGTTATTGCATAGCTTATTGGATAATTTGATAATGAAGTTAAGTTCAAAACTAGTCATCAAGTAATAAAGGAAATTAATATTGCAACTTTGATGGTTCTCTGTGTTTATTGCATAATTTGGTTAAAACAATGGTATGCATTACAAAATATCTCTAAAGTACACCGCAATGTGGATGGGCTGCATTCCTCATGTGCAACACAGTTAACAACATGGTTTACACTCCATTAAGCAGTGGCACGTGACAAATGATCCTACACTATCCATGGCACTATCAAAAAATTTATTAATTTTTTTTGTTGGCACAGTGAGGAGTGCAGGGAGAACAGGTATCAAGATCAGGCAGTATGGGAGAGGAGTGAACAAATGAAATGAACTGGAAGCAACTTGTGACTTTTTCCATAGCATGAAAAAACTATAAGAAACTGTTTTCAGAATAAGAGCTTCCATATATAGGACAAGGTTGTCATCTAGTGCCCCATATAAAGAGATGAAAACGACAGATTAAAGACATATGCCTGGATATCTCAACTGACTAAAAAATTTTCAGCTAAAGGGAAACATCCAGGTTCACAACATGATCTCGCATACAGTTTTAGGCTGTCAGGAATTTGCATTACTGATTTAACCCATGACCTCATAGCTAAGACTTCATAATAAGTGACCAATAAAGGAAAGATCCCCAAAATGAAACTACAACTAATTAAGTGAAAAAAGGATAAGCTTTTATTATATAAGATACAGCAGACATAAGAATGAACAAATGGTGACAAGTTCTCTCTTTTCTTGCTACACGTCCCTTCACTTAGGGAGACTTTTTCAATTACTTCATGAATTCTGATTGCTGCCAGTCTTTCATTCTGATTATCAAAAGAAAAAACTTCTACCCCCAAATGATAGTATGTGTTACATTTGTTCATACCCTTGTCTGTTGCCACCTAGTAAACAAGAGTTATGTTTATCTTAATAAGAGTTCAGCATTGTTAAAATTATTCAGTACTGCCTAATAATATAAAACTGTCTTACCAGCAGTAACTTCATTCAGGTAATCTGCCTCTCTTTGATTCCGCTTGGCAGATTTAGGTTTACTTCCCTGTGAATAAGAAATTATACATTCAAACTATGGAAAACTCAGGATGGACTGTAGCAATATTATGAAATGGAAAGTTGCTACTCGCCATATAGTGGAGATGCTGAGTCGCAGACAGGCACAAAAAAAATACTGTCACAGCCTTTTTGTTGTGCCTATGTGCGACTCATCATGTCCTCTACGTAGTAAGTAGCAACTTTCCTTTTCATAATATTGAGAGATTATACATTTGTACAGATTTTTTAATTGTATAGTTGCAGATATAATAAATGAACTCAACACAAGATAAACTGATGAAAAAGCTCAATTTCACATTTTTTGCGAACATCATTTTCTCCCACTGCTTTGAATTGAAGTCTATGGTGTATGGGTGTATACTTCCACTCTTCTTGTTTTAAGAATTTACCTTTTAAGGCAATGCAGCTTAAGGAATAAAAAAAATGTGTACTACTGGCTGTTAATGGCTTCTCTAGTTTTCAATCAGTTAAAAAAAGGTAGACTTCAAGCTGGTAGCATTTTGCATCTGGTCTCAGAGCCCTAGAAACCTAGCAATAAATACACTATGTGCAGCTTGAGGATAACCAATCCTAAAACAATAAACTGGTAGCCAAGATCACAGGAATTCTTTTTATTCCATGATTACCGGTTTTGGCGAAACTAAAGCTGCCATCATCGGATCTAGGGAGGACAAAAAAACACTATAAAAGCGGGCTTGGATTCCACTCATATAACATATATACATATAAATTTAGTTACATACCTTACGACACATAAGGTTCAACATAAGGCAAACAATGGTGATATTAATAGTTGCCTATAACATGCAGGCCTTACAAAACTGTTGTAAGTAGCATATAGGTGTCCAAGAGAGATAGCATTATAAATGTTAAGTGTCTGCATCACATACAAGCTCAAGCTAGGTACTACTGCAACTCCAGCTCTGTTCTTACACTACAGGCTTCGTCGCAAGATGGCGTTAGCAGAAGAGGCTAACAGGCTCTATGTGTGTGGTAACACTACATCATTAGGGCTTGTACATAATTCTAGAGATTACTGTATCACGTAAACATATACAAAATTTATGAACGCTGCAGTCCTACACAATTGCACATCTGCCTGGTCACATATACGACATACCAAAAAGAAAATGCAAATTTCATGAGAACTACGGAATTACAGAAATGTACATCTGTCTGGGGTCCTATACATAATAAGATACAATCATACATAGATATTTTATGGGATCTGCAGGGTTATACACAGCACATCAGCCTGATGATATATATTTTAAGAACATTACAGGGTTACACAGTGCATACCCATCTGGTCATATATAAAAATACCAATAAAACACATCTTGAGTATGAGCGCAGATTTTTTCGGTCATATCAAATGCACATCTGCTTGGTTACATATAAAGCATACTGAAAGGAAATGCAAATTTTCTGGGGCTGCCGAGTTACACAAGTGCACATCTGTCTGGTCATATATAAAACCTACCAAAAGTCATTTATAAATTTAAGAACATTGCAGGGTTACACAAATGCATATCTGTCTGGTCTTATATTAAAAAACATACCGATAAAATACACATTGCTTATGAGCCTATGGGTTTTGGTCTTTTCTTGGTTTTGGTCCGGTGATCACCACATACACCACAGAACAGGGTCTTTTACGACTACATAAGTATATAGTCGACATAAGGTGGCATAACTTTTTGATATTGATTTTGTTAGATGACTGTGGTTCATTCACATGAGGCTGCCACATAGTTGTACTTCTTATATTAAGTGGTTCTGTTAACACATCTGATGGATTCTCATAAACTCAAGATACTTGCAACTTCATTTTCAAAGTGTAGTGATCTTTGTTTGCTAATGTTTACATTTCATATTGTAATTCTTCTGCTGTGGTTCTCAGAAGACTAATGAATCATTCAGATCACCTGTTCAATAAGTAGAAGCTATTACACAAAACCAAACAGAACAAGGTGCTGCCATTGTCACAAAGCTTAAATTGTGACACAAAGCCTTGCAATTGCTATAATAATCTATGCTTTTACTCAGGAAAAAAAGCCAACTGAATTATTGAGCAATGGAAAATCCAGAATGGAATAACAACAATATGAAAAGGACAGACTGCTATTCCTGGGTGTATACAAGGACAAGGAAAAAAAATTCCCACATTTTTCCTGGATTTCCCAGTTAAAAATACGCTTTCTCCCAGGTGAAAACACACTTTTTCCTTGTTATGTGACAGTATATTTTCCCTTGGAACTGTAAAACTTATCACATAAATTTCTGATCTTCTGGGCTCGAAATTATTCTAAATGCTTGTCATCAAAGAGCTGATTTTTAAATGGGAGTCAAACACTCCGTGATTTATGAAACTCATCGTACATTCTCACACATAGTTCAACTTGCATAAAAGGAAGTTTACTGTGAAAGTAACACTTTTCAGACCACCATTGGCAATATTTTCCTGTGGCCTTTTAGAAATGGGTTCATTTCAGCAGTGGCCAGAGAGCACCAGATAACAAGTGCCACTGCGCTTGCGCAGCTACAATGACATAGGAGGTCCATATGTGTAAAACATTAAAAGATCTTATGTTATGTCATAAAAGAAAGAAGACATCACAGGATACTCCAAGAGTATTGGAATTTTATGAACCATACTAAAATGTGCACATTTAAAGTGCATACTTTAAGTGCACATTTGTATGTCCAGATTTCCAATGAAGTAGGCCTCAAACTGATACTAAGCTTTTCAGTGTGGTTTTTGGGATGTAAATTTTCTTGGAGTACCAGTACTGTATTATCTCATGTTTGGTTCTTTATTGTGGCATAATGCCATACGTGCTATAAGATGAAAACATGCACTTGAAATGCAGCAAACAGTTGAAACTAGCCAATAGTGTGGAATTAAACACTTCATTTCAAATACATTGACTGCCTCAGTGGAAAAGATTAATAAAAGCCAAATTTCTTTAGCAAACCAACAAAAATAACTTCATTGTTCTGCAATGTGATTAATACTTGACTGTCAGAAAGGTGGAAATAAAATAAAATCTTAAACTAATAACATATTTTAGACTTCCATAATTATGTGAATGTATTTTAATTCACTTGATAGCTCCCGGCCACAGAAATCCATTTTGTTTTCATTTGACACAAGAGCAGTAAACGAAGAGGAAACAGGAAAATCACTAAATGTAAACACGGGTCACGTGGAGACTACTCACTTCCCCACTGTAACTCGACTGCTCTGCTCATCAGCCTTGGATCTACGATATTTCCGAACTGGGGCAAGACTCAATAGAGGCTCCCCTCCCTCGAGCGTTTGATATGGGACGTCAAAATTTTAAAAAAAAATTAAAAAAAATAAAAAAAATAAAAAAAAATTAAAAAAAATTGAATTTTCAAAAAATGTTCATTTTGTAATGCACATCTTTCCAAAGAGTCTGATACATTAAACATATGGTTTCGAGGGAATGTAAGATATGTTATTTGGTCTTAAGTGTACCAAAGTGCAGTGCCATGCTTCTCCACACAGCATTCTTCTATTGCACATCACTGTATTTCACTCTGTGGAATTGAAATGTGTATATTTTGTAATGGATGCCATCAAACTATATTCAGGACAGTGGAAATTAAAATGTTCTGTGGTGCCTTTCCTGCTCCCTGTCAGCCAGTTTGACATCCTGCCCCTCTTTTTTTAAAAAAAGAAAAAAAAAAAAAAAAAACCTTGCTATTAATACTGGATGGGATTACTTGTAATCGGGAGAACAAAAGTTCTTCAGAAAATTTGCACTCTTTATTGCCTATTAGCTAATAACATTCTGTTTTGTGTGATATAAAATTAAATATAGGATACATAAAACCAGTGCTGTTTTTCTGGGGGAACCTGGGGGACGCGTACCCCTAAACTTTTTCGTTAACAAAATAATTTTTTTATGATGTTGAGAACTTGGAAGAGTGCCAAAGATTTCTTTCATGGACATAAAGTTTTTGTTTCATTTTTTCGTGTTGGTAATTGCAATATGAACGATACCAGTGCAGTTTTTGGTAGGAAAAGCGATGTCATTGACTGTTTCAAGTATTTCAAAGCTGCGGCAACCGTTCTCGACAATTGAATTGCTGGCAGCCAGTTAAACAAGGATGTAGTGCCCTCGCCCGCTAATAGTGGGTGGTGGTAGTGCTAAACAGATATGCGTAGGCTCAGACGCCGAGCTACTGATATATGTCTCTACGGTCCCACTCCATGATGATGTTGATGACGTCATGGCTAAAAGCAGACAGGTGGTATCCCATATAAGTGGTATAAGTAATTTTCGCTGCATTATATCGAATGTCAGAGTACCCTCAAACTTTTTTTTTTAGAAAAAAAGCACTGCATAAAACCAGTAAAGACAAGAGACAAGCAAGACAATACACATTTCTTCAATCCTTAGCACTTAACATTTTTTTCTATCTAATCTTGCTACAGCTTTACATGGCATCCTTTCCTTTGTGCGAAAGAATCTATTACCTCATCAAAGTACTTCAAACATTTTGCTACATGAAAAATTACAATGTTGTTGTATAATACTGAAAAAGATATTAATACAAGTAGTACTCAAGACTGGTATGGTTTCTTGAGCTAATTACGTCCGTTTTGTCACCGTCTGCTAGATAAAACAAAATGTAGCACACACCAAATAAAAAAGACTGCTTTGGCACAAATGATCATTTTTATAACACGACAGAATATAATTCATGAAGAACCAATATCAAATGAATTAGGCCTACTACAAGCAAAAAGTTTTATGTTAGAAATTAGTTTCACATTTCATTCACATGCTCCAGTTTCTCAAGCATGAGGTCGAAACATGATAGTACGAAATTTTTATATAAATTTGCAATCGTCATATTCTTCCATAATTTGTGTGATGTCCCCATTTCTTCTCCTTGCTCATTCTACCGAACAATCTTGACATCACTAATTCTGTAACTATTCCTGCCACTGTCAAAACTTATTCATTGGTTAACTTCATTAACACTGCCAGAATCATTGGTTTTGTTATCCCGTGATTATTCTCTGGTTAGGCATTGTTATGTGTTTGTACAATGTGTTTTCCGTGCTAATTCCAGAATAGAACTTAAGAGGCTGCTAGCCGGGGACTGTACAACTGGCCCTTACTAGTATGGTGATCGGGCCAAAAATTTTTGTCAAAATTTCATTTCCTTGGATACACCGAGAAGATAATACATAATTTTTCTTACTTGTTATTCTTGTTAGTCATTTATTTCCACTCTGGTAGTCTGAAACCATGGATTCCCCATTTGCAAACCCATTCAACTACATAATCAGACGGTGATTGGCATTCATCCATTCAGCTTTACACCGCTCAGCTCGTATAGCCCATTTTGTCTGCCAGAATGTTTGTTTCTAGATGCGACGAGGATTCCCCTGACGGAGATGTCATGTAAACTATGCACGCATTCACAAATCAACTTACGATTCATTCAGAAATCAACATAGAATGTGTTCAAAAATGTTCAAAATCCAACAGCGATGTGTTTCAAAATCATATGAATAATCAATAGACCAATGTGCGCTGGATGCTAGGCGCTTTGTGAAAGAAGATTTTTTTCCTCTAGAATATGAATTTGGCACCTCGCCCCCTGTCCTACATCTGGGCCTGTTGCACATGTGTGAACCTGGCAGCTTGGGTGCACCAGTAAAATTTTTCCCAGTAATATTTAGCTGCTTGCTGCAACTGCTTACATGGCCAAGAGCCACATTTCTTTAGCCAGAACCGGGAGAAGTTACTACTCATACATGACTCAACTGCAAATGCACATGAGCCTGCTCGTAACTGCTAAAACGAATCTAATATAAACAGTTGGGATGTCATGCTCATCGGAGGCAATTTGTTGTTATGAAGCACTGCATAGTCTTCCGAAAGGCTTTGACACATTTTGCTGTTGTGAGACGCTTGTATGAGCACTGTGTTTTGTTGTTGTATGTGGAGCATTTCCTTTGCAAATTAAGTTTCACTTTCGTTTTTTTCTCTTGTTCATGTTTTATTGCGACAGTATTATTCTGCGGTAGCGGGATACAGTAACGTACTTTGTTAGAGTATCGATTCTTACCAGTCAAAATTACAAAAATTTAACTGAAAACGAAAACAATGAAAAATCCCCTGAATTCTAAAAAAATCCCAGGTTTTTCCCAGTTTTCTTGCGGATGAAAAAATTCCAGATCTCCTGGTTGTTCCGGGTCATATACACCCTGTACTCACTGTACAGAGGAGGTATTGAGATGCTAAACATTAAAGCCTTCAGACAAAAAAGTCGTTAAGTCATTAAAAAATAATAATAAATAAAAAAATAAAAAAATCTACCCACCAAGCAGCAGCAGAACACACACATAAAAGAAGATTACAATTAGGCAAGCTTTCAGAACCTGTGGCTCCTCCTTCAGGCAGGAGGGTTGAAAGGGAAGGAAGAGGGGTGAAGGAAAAGGGCTGGAGAGGTCCAGGAAAAGGGGTAGATTTTGGAAAAGTCTTTCCTTCTCACTCCAACTGGTAAGTCTCCCCTGACCCTTGGTTCTGGATGACGTTTCCAAAATCTAACCCTTTTCCTAGACTTCTCCAGTCCTTTACCTTCACCCCTCTTCCTTCCCCTTCAACCCTTCTGCCTGAAGAAGGCGCCATTGGCTCCAATAGCTTACCTAATTGCAACCTTCTTTTATGTGTGTGGTATGTTGCTGCTTGGTGAGTAGATTTTTCACCTATCAAATCACATTATCACATTATATTGTCAAAAATTGCTTGTTTTCATTGTTATACCTTTTCATATTTTTCCATTCCAATTGAATTTCTGAGTCTTTTGTTATTTCAACATTTTTATTTGTTAACAGAGTTACTTTTTTTCTAAAGTTTCTGTGGACTACTGAGCTAGTTACATGCAGTCATTTACTACCAATGCATTACAGTTCAGAAATACTTTGCTGCCTTTAAAAACTACATTTTCAGTAAGTAGTTAGTGCTGTAGGTTGGTCTTAAAATATAGGACTCGCATAATGAATGACTGTTGTGAATAAAGCCCTAACAATGACTGACTATTCAAATTTTTGGTATTTCAGGTTGATATTCAGAACTTACTGAATCAATATTTTGGCTGGGTACCATTCAGAGAGTATAAAGATGAGTCAGGCTAACTACCAGGTACGCCTTTAAAACCTTCCTAAGTGTAATAACAGCACAGGTGATATAAACATCTTGCATGTCTCTCATATGCTCAGGCAAGTATTTCTTGTTTGTCACTGAAGTGACAGAGACCACTCTTCATTTAGCATTTAAATACAAGTAAGCGGTATTGAGTTCTGTGCAACACCACTTGACACAACAATTATTCCAAACTGTATCTACAATCTTTTCGTGTGATTCCAAAAATCTACTTTGGAATTTGTCATCATGGCAATAGTTGTTGATAAATATGTAGAGACATCCTGCCATTCACATGTTTATAGTGAAAGTCACATTCGTGCAACACCTAGATTCTGAACATTATATAGAATTTTAATTTTACATTCCAGCAGAAATCTCCCAGCATGCTTAAATTGCTCTTCTGTTTCATATCTTTCTCTAAATATGTTTACGCATTTATTGGTAAGAATAAATATTAATTCTAGTGCAAGTTCTGACTCATAGCTCACTAGGTCAATACGTACGAAGGTAAGTCAATTAGCCTATTATCTGCAAAGTAGTTATAAAATTTTATTGTAATCAAACATGAAACTTACAAGAACATCATTTTTTGACATAGTCTCCTTGTGTTTCAACACACTTGGTCCATCATTGTACAAGCTTCCTGATGCCCTCATAAAAGAAGGTTTTTGGTTGAGCTGCGAGCCAGGAATGCACCCGCTTCTTTCACTGCTTCGTCCGAGGCAAATCGATGGCCCTTAATGCCTGTTTGAGTGGACCAAACAAGTGATAGTCAGAAGGGGCAAGATCAGGACTATATGGAGGATGATCCAGTACTTCAAATTTGAGTTTCTGGAGTGTTTCTGCAATGTGGGCAGCAGTATGCGCATGGGCATTGTTGTGCAACAACACAACACCTTTTGACAGCATTCCTCAGTGTTTTCTTCAAATTGCAGGCTTTAGCCTGGCAGTAAGCATCTCACTGTAATGTACACTGTTTATTGTTGTGCCCCTTTGTCCATAATGCACCAGTACTGGACCTTGTGCATCCCAAAAAACCATAAGCATCAGTTTTCCTGCTGACTGTTGGGTCTTGGACTTTTTCTTGCATGGCGAATTTGGATGTTTCCATTCCATAATATGCTGTTCACTCTCTGGCTCATAATGATGGATCCATGTTTCATCACCAGTAATGATCCCATCTAAGAAGTTGTCCCCTTTGTTGCCATAACGATCCAAATGTTTTTTTGCAGATGTCCAAGTGCATTTGTTTATGCAACTATGTGAGTTGTTTTGGGACCCATTTTGCACAAACTTTATGAAACCCAAGTCTGTTGTTGATGATTTCATAGGCAGAACTGTGACTAATTTGCAGACAATGTGCCACTTCATCAATAGTTAATTATCTGTCGAAGAGAATCATTTCACATAAATGCTCAATGGTTTCTTCATTTGTGGTGGTAAATGGTCATCCATCTCCTTCATTGTGTGTAACACTTGTGTGACCATTTTGGAATTTTTCAATCCATTCGTAGACACTCTATTGTGGCAAAACACTGTTCCCGTACTGTACCGAAAGTCTTCGATGAATTTCGGCCCCTGATGCGCTGTATGACCACAAAAAATAGATCACTGAACATTGCTCTTCTCTGGTGCAAATAGACAGTGGAGCAGCCATGATTAACAGCACAGCAGTGATAATGGAACTTACCTAGCAACTTGAAAATGGTAAAGATATAACACCAAACAAACAAAGCATGCGTCATCAACGTAAAATGACAGTACTACCAAAATAAACAAAAATATATAACTAAACTGCAGATAACAATTGACTGACCCTTATATTAGAGAAACCCATCCATCACAACAATATTTCTGAGAACAGATTTTACCTATGCTACAAAAAATTGTTTTTAATTTACAATATGCAGTGTTTTACCTCTTTCTCCATAGAGCTCAGAGTAGGTTCCTGAGATGGTGCTGAATGTGTGCTTTTAGCCATCTTAGGATGAATGACAGGAACGGTAACTGCTGTTTCTGTGACAAATGGTTTCATGGTGTGGTCGAAATGCACTGAAACACAATGTTTTAGGGTCAATTAAAAGATGCTGTTATACAAATGCATATTGAAACAGTAATTTTTACTTGGTGAGTCTATACATTTTGTCCATGTACATTATTTGTAAACATTTTACTATCACATTTTGTTACTCTATTCAGCTGTAAATTACAAATTGCCACGCTTTATACAAAACTAACAAGACTTGTTAAAAAAATATCATAAAAGTGTTGCACAGAACCCATTCATGTCCATGAATCACAGTGCTCATATTCTGACAAAGAGATAGACGGAAAGGAAGATTAGAGTTTATCAACCCAGCAGCAACAAGGTCATTAGAGATGGAGCATAAAATTGGACTGGGAAAATATAGGGAAGGAAACTATCCATCCTCTTTGGAAGAAATCATACTGTTGTTTGCATTAAGCAATTTGGGTATACCATGGAAAATCTTAATTTGCATGACCACAGTAGCCCGTTTTTTGGTATGTTCAATAGCAGAGTGGTACATCAGGTATAATCGTGAAACACAGTAAGACAAATAATTTAAGTTTATATTTAGGTAATGCAATTGTACTTTTATATACCCTTGTGGCTGTATCATATACATATATGTATTTATTGACAATGTATTTGTTGACATGTTAACAATGTGACTGATTAAGTACTGTAACTAGGGGCTTTCTTTGGTATGTTCAATAACAGAGTGGTACATGATGTATAATCATGAAACACAGTAAGACAAATAATTATTGTTAATATTTAAGAAATGCAATTGTACTTTTATATACCCTTGTGTCTGTATCATATATATGTATTTGTTGACAACATCCATACAATCTATATTGTCTACAGATGGATAGAATGAATAAATAAATAAATAAATAAAGGGGGCCTAGTGTGACTTTTCAAGCTTTCCCAGTGGATATGTTGCAAATAGTCTTCACAGGTTTGCTGCTGAATGACATTGTGCAAATCTCACAATATTTCCTCGGAGCAACTGTCCAACTTCTTCAGGTGGATGAACCTTGCTGGTGGCTGGGTACGACTGATACCATCGGTCATACCTAGCCACCAACAAGGTTAAACCACCTGAAGATGTCAAACAGTTGCTCTGAGGAAATATTGTGGAATTTTCACATCACTCAGTGGCAAACCCATGAAGACTATTTACAGGGGACGCATTGTTTAATGTGAACTGCAAGCTACAGAGAAACTCAGAATTTTTCACTTAAACAAACACTGCCAGAAGTGAAAGAACTGATAAGTGACATATAAAAAGTGATTGACTGATAATCAAACCTGAGACACTTCAATTCAGTCTTGCACTTTGCCACTGAACCACACTGAACTCCTATTTTCAATGTTTCAAGAGCAAGTGATAAGTTAATAATGTAGAGACATCATTCAGCACACTACCTTTCACTGCTGTTGGGACTATGAAGAAAAGATTAGGCTGATCACAGCATGCACAAAGGCATTTAGAGAGTTATTGATATCATACTCCACAAGTGATTAGAACAAGAAGAAACACTGACATGTGGTACCAAACAGTATCTAATAGAAATTTGTATTGAACTGCAAAGTTGGATGCAGTATTTAAACATTTACTGTAACAGAGAATAACAGAGAATGTATCTGGCTTACTTACCATAACGATAAGAAGAAAGTGGAGTTTGTCCACTCCCACTTGACACTGCAGGAAATACGTCAATGTGCTGGTCCATATTCTCATAATGAGAAGCATCACAACAAATAGGCTGGAAATGAAGAGAATTATAAGTATCTTTTTATTTATACTGTGAAAATTTGTAAGATAAAAAACTAAGCAACTTTGTAGTTTGAGAAATGAATGTAAGCTTGCATGCATATTTTTGTGCTAAGCTTACCATTTATTTGCAAGAGATTCCACACAGCCAGAAAAATTCAACTTTAAAAAAGTGAACTTTGTCTACTTTGAAACTAGATTAATTAATGGGAGAATGTATTCCAATATTTGTTACGACCTGTCAACTACAAGCATTGAAAGAAGAAGGAAAAAAATGTATAGATCTTTGGCAGCGAGAATGGGAAGTGCCAAGTTGTGGACATGAACATATAAAAGATTAAGAAATCTCATTTTCAAAGTAAGTCATGAAATCTCCTTCTATAAAGCACTTAATTATTTAAAAATACTTGCTTACTCCTAAATAAAACGTTCTATTTATTTTTTATATGCTAAAAGAGATAAAAATCTGTGTCATCTTACATAACACAGATTAGGTTCCATCTCTGCATCACTTGTGCAATGCGGTGGCCTTCCAATCGGTGATGGTGTAAGCCGTGAGCCAGTTAGTGGTGGGTCAATGAACTCCCCACTGACATGGTTATTGACAGGAGGATCCACTTTCCAGTTGTGAGGAAGTGTGGCGACATCCAGAGTGGGTGTTGACAGTGAGAGAGGAGCAAACACAGGTTGCCTGGAACCACTGCCCAGTGCTTCTGTACTGCTTTTGCCAGATGGATCCAACAATTTGGCTTTAGGAACTCGTTGAATACTTTCAGGCATCATGGGCGCAGGTGGCAAGATGTTATTAGGTAACCCAGTGCCAGGAACAGGTACAGCAGTTGGAAGGACCTTTGGATCTAGTATCCTTGTACTGAAGGCTGCTGCAGGTGCTACTGAATGTGCATGAGAATGACGATGACTTGAATTTTTCCTGTTAGAAAGAAAACACAGGTTTTTCAATGGATGTATCCTTATATTAAAACACTTGCTTGAATGCAACTGCAGAAGATACATAGCAACAATAAAGTTAATGACAGATATCCCAGAAAATCTAAAACTAAACTTCTCAGGACTTAATCTGATAAAGAACTGCTACCTCATCCTTTTCATTAGATGCCTCTGGATGGCAATATTGAAGATAACACCTGCTTACAAAACTAGGGCCACTACTTCTTTTTTAAGAATCTCCTCAGCTGTCATCACAAGGCTGGACCAACCCTCTTCTAGTCTTCTCACGAAATAAAGACTTCACACTGCATCTAAATGTATATTCCACTGGACACTGAATGCCAGGATGTATTTTGTATCATGATTAGTCATCTATATGGCAAGGCAAACAAGATGGTTTGTATGCTTGTGTACGCATCCTAATCTCTCTTATCTTATTCCCAGTGTCCTATGCAAGATATACAATGGAGTCAGTAGAAATATTGTAAAACATGCATTAAAGACAAATCCTCTAAGCTCATTCAACAAGATTCATGAGAATAGAGGCCCCTTTCTCCCAATGATTTCCATTTAAATTCCCTGAACATCTGACATACTGATATGCAGTACTCTTGTCTGTTACAATCCTAACAGAATTAGTCTGAATTTCTATCAGGTTCATCTGATAAGAACACCAGCACTGTGCCATGTTTTGCAACATACCACACTAATCAATCATCTCAGCAAGTCTGTCATCTAAATGTGTTCCCTAGAGTTGTTTCATATGTCTGTCCTACTTCACATTACTTCTTAACATTAGCCCTCTACATTGAAGTGATACAACAGATTACTGAAATCTTCCACTAAAGCTGCATCTAATATCTAGGATTCTTCTTTTTGTTTATCTATATTACCCTGATTTATGCAGTGAGTGACTCAATACATACAATGGAAACATGGGAAGGTGTAAGTTACATATACCTTTAAAAATTGTAAGGTGGAGTTACTTCACTTGCTACCATTCTAGTTTACATAGATACTCCAGAAGCCATAGTAAGGTGCATGGTGGAGGGTACCCTGTTCCACTACTCGTCATTTCCCCTCCTGTTCCACTAGCAGATACAGCAAGGAAAAAACAACTGTCTGTATACCTCTGTATGAACCCTAATTTCTCGTATGTTATCTTCTTGCTCCTTACACGCGATGTATGTTGGAGGGAGCAGAATCGTTCAGCAGTCACCTTCAAATGCTGGTTCTCTATATTTTTTCAATAGTATTTCCCAAAAAGAACACTGCCTTCCCTCCAGGGATTTCCATTTGAGTTCCCAATGCATCTCCATAACACTGAAGTTTTGTTCAAACCTACCTGTAACAAATCTAGCAGCTCTCCTCTGAATTGCTTCGATGTTTTCCTTCAATCCAACCTGGTATGAATCCCAAACACTCAAGCAGCACTCACAAATAGGTCACACCAGCATCCTATATGCGGTGGCCTTTACAGGTGAACCACTCTTTCCTAAAATTCTCTCAATTATCCAAAGTCTACCATCTGCCTTACCTACCATAGTTCTCACATGCCTGTTCAACCTCATACCACTCTGCAATGTTACGCCCAGATATTTAAACAACTTGTCTTGGTCAAGCTGGACACTAGTAATCTGTATCTGAACATTATGGGTTTCTTCTTCCTACTCATCTGCATCAACTTCCATTTTTCCACATTTAGGGCTAGCTGTCATTCATCACACCAACTGGAAATTTTTGTCTAAGTCATCTTGTATCTTCCTACAGTCACTCAACTTCGACACCTTACCTTACACCACGACATCATCAACAAACAATCGCAGACTGCTGCCCACCCTGTCTGCCAAACCAATTATGTTTATACAGAACAACAACACTTCCCTGTTGCCATTCATCCATAGTTCTCAGTATATCGTGTGAGAAATGGGTAAGCAGAGTTTCGCATGAGCAATGCTTTCTAAAACCATGCTGATTCATGAACATAAGCTGCTTAGCCTCAAGAAAGATTATTATATTTGAACTGAGAATGTGTTCAAGTATTCTGCAGAGTATAGAAGTGGGGGTATTGGTCCGTAATTTTGAAGGTCCATTCCATTACCTTTCTTATGTACTGGAGTCACCAGCACTTTTTTCCAGTCACCTTCAACTTTGTACTGGGCGAGAGATTCATGATAAATACAAGCTAGATGAGGGACCAAAACCATAGAGTACTCCTTGTAAAATCAAACTGGGATTCCATCCAGATCTGGTGACTTATTTGCTTTCAAACCTAACAGTTGTTTTCTATGCCAGGTATGCTTATTTCTATGTCACTATGTCATCCTTGAGGGAGTCTGTCTGATGGTCAAATGATGGTATGTTTGTATGGCTCTCCTGCCTGAACAATTTCTTGAATGTGAAATTTAAAACTTGGGCTTTCGTTTTGCTTTTTTGAACTGCCACCGCCAACTGGTCAACAAGAGACTGAATGGAAGCCTTGGACCCACTTAGTGATTTTACATATGACCAGAATTTTCTCGGGTTCTCTGCCAGATCTTTTTCTAAGGTGTGACGGTGGTAGTAGTTGTGTGCTTCGAACATAGATCTTTTCACAGATGTACGAATCTGTACTAACCTTCGCTTGTCATCGTTTGTGCATAACCTTCTCGAACCTAGAGTGCAACAGCCTCTGCTTCCTCAGCATCTTACTAATTTCATTATTAAACCATGGTGGGTCTTTTCCATCCTTTACCCACTTAATAGGAACATAACTCTCCAGACCACAATTTACAATCTGCTTAAACTTTACCCATAATTCCTCTACATCCATCTTACTGGTACTAAATGATGCCATTTCACTCTCTAAGTAAGATGTTAATAACTACTTATCTGCTCTGTCTAGCAGAAATATGCTCCTAGCCTTCTTGACTGATTTATTAACTTTTGTAATCACAGTTGCTGTAATGACATCATTACCACTAATCCTTGTTTATATACTGACATTATCGATAAGGTCCAGCCTATTTGTAGCTACTAGGTCTAAGATATTTCCATTTTCAGTGTTTAGAAATATTTGGCATGATTGTCTGTCTGTAACCCCTGCAATGAATCAATAGACATCCCAGTCTAAATGAATCAACAGATACCCCAATCTATACTCGGCAGGTTAAAATCACCTCCAACTAGTATTGTATGGTCTGGGTATTTACACGTTATTGATTGTGGACTTGCTTTGAATGACTCTAGAACTCTCACAGCAAAATTGAGTGGTTGGTAAAAACATCCAACAATTAACTTAGTTTCACCTACTCCTCTTATAAGCGACCAGATAACTTCACTGTCACACTCAACTTTGACCTCAATAGAGACAACGTTTTTGTCAAATGCTATGAACACCCCCCCTCCTATGGCCTCTAATCTGTCTTTCTGATATATGTTCCACAACTTGCTAAATATCTCGGAGCTTTCCACTTCAAGTTTCAGTCAGCTCTCAGTCTCAAAAATAATTTGAGCATGAGAACTTTCTTGGAGGGCAGTAAATTTGGGAACTTTATTACAAATACTTCAACAGTTTATTGATAAAATTGTGACAGTCGAAGTGTCTTTGGTTCATTAGCTAAACTATTTTTCCCCTTATTAGCAAGTGCCAATATTATCCAGAATGAGATTTTCACTCTGCAGCAGAGTGTGCGATGATATGAAACTTCCTAGTCTCGGTCCGGCACACAGTTTTAATCTGCCAGGAAGTTTCATGCCAATATTATGTTTACCCAAAACTGATAAATTAATATTTCCACAACTTTTACATTACTTTATTATTCATGTGGTAGTTTTCAGTCTGCCGAGTCTTGTTGTATATTTAGATTTGCGTAAAACACTTTTGTTTAAGATATATCAATAATTGAAATTATCCCATTAGCATGTAGTCATCAGAATAGTGTGAGCTAATAACAGTTTCTGCACAAAAAGATCTAACTCACTGGATACCCATAATTTTCCACTTTTCAGTAGCCCATTTCAGTTTTTCAGAAACTCATTCATTTACAAATTATCTGTAACTAAAGTGTGGCCACAACCAAAATTATTTTTGTTGTTTAACCCTTTACACTTGTTTAGTTCCAGGATTTCACTTTGTACTCTTGTCACCATAATTGTTCTAAACCTGATAATGCCTTCAACTAAGAACTGTGCGTAAGTGACTATTGTCTCATGAACTGTCATCTGTGGAAAGTTGATGCTTACAAGATAAGTTTACACTGACAATAATGTCAAAATGTAAGTGCTACTTTGGTGGTTGTGAAACATAAACAGAAGTGTAAAGCAAACTGGTCATCACTCAAATGTGATTTAATGGTATTGAACTGCAAGACCACCATCTAAAAAACTTTCAGGATGTGAGACTTCAATTCTGTGTGCACCAACGAGGAACTTTAAAATATAATCAGATTAGCGTACCTACAACCTGTAACTGATGCAAAACATGAGAGCCAAGCCAACAGACTAATGATGAAGAGTGTTTAACAAAAATGTAAAATATATAGAAAGAATGGCTGGTCAACATAAATGCAGACTTGGGTGCACTGATATAAGTTGCAGCTCTAAAAAATGTTGGCTGACAGTTCTACCTGTCCTTCTAAATTCACTTTGCTGCTTGTCACCATTTGTTCACTTTTAAAAATTCTCCTCCGAGTCTTTTATTGTATTTTTCAGCATACAGTAACACAAATGCCATTAAAATTGGTTCTGACTTCTTAACAAGTTATCAGATGATTGGAATATGTTACATAGTGACTCATAAAAGCACAACTCTGGCTGGCTGATTAGATTCTCTCTATTTGTATTTAGTTATTTGTACATATTCATGTTTAGTCCTGTGGTAACTTATACAGATATAGAACAATTACAAATAATATAAAATTGGACATTACTATTAGATATGCTCTAAGTCTTCAGTTTAATTTACATTTAATTTGCCTGTCTCTGTTCCATATCATATATTTATTATCAAGGGTAAGGTAAACATATGTTTATAAATTTACTATCATGTGGAAACATAAGGAAACATTAAGTTGAGAAACACAATATGGGAAATATCTCATCAGTATCATGAAACTAACATAGACTTACCCATGGTAGTAGTTACCTAGAGGCCTCCTTTGTATTTCCAGAAAATATAACGTTGCCATTGCCACAAGGCTGTGAACAAAAGTAGTTTCTAGTATCAGTTACATACTTGTAGTAGATCCTAGAATATTGATAAAAGAAGTAAATTGGTGCCTTACCACAGTGCCATAATTAGAACTAATACTATGATTGTTATCTGGATGAATTTATTGGACCATGGCAATGAGTCAACTTCTTCCTTGTGATGACAGCGCCTATGTCTCACGGAAATGTTCGTTGCTTTACTGGTTACTGCAAAGATAAAATGCATCTCACTATAAGTCTTTGTATTGAGGGTTACCTTCAAGACACACAGAAATGAGAACAGAGCAATAAGACAGCAGATAACTCATACAGCACATGACACATATGTACAGAAATGCGAAGTAGAAAGGATATCTAGGTTCTCGAGTATTAGAGTTCATATTATGCTCATATTCATAAGATTAAAAGTTATGCAGAAGCTCACTGGAATTATTTTCTGGAACATGTAGCATGTTGGCTTTTTTGCATTTAGGCAAATAGTGTGTGGTCTCTTAAGAATACAACACTAGCTTGGGCAAAGAAAATGACAGATGAGAGCTCACTGACAAGAGCAGTTTTTTTGTGCAATTATGAGTCATGATTTGGGGTAATGGTGATAACCAATACATTTACAACTGGAGAGAGTAGGGCATGTGAATGAGCCCTGTATTTATGTATGAAATATTTCAGTATTCATGAGGAGGGCTAGTGGTGTGGGCAGGAGTCAGCATTAGTGGAGGTATTGATGGCCACATCATTAGAAATATTGTTTGACAGCCCAAAGGTATGAAGATCAGATCTTGAGGCCTTTACCACTATATCAAAAAACAAATTTTGTTATACCTGGATCAGATTAACGAAGAGACTGATATTTAGTTATTACAGGACAGTTACCATTGTGACAACCAATCAGTGAGGTAGCTTGGTCATGCCTACTATCCTCTGCACCATTGTCATATCACTCTGCTAACTCAGGTTGCAGTTACCACGGTCAGTTGCAGAGGAAGCTTGCAGCCGGTAACATAAAAATTGTGATTCACTTTAATTGCTTGCGTTCTTCCTTTGTGTGGCATGTTCATTTTATACAACACAATGTCATAAACTAGTGAAAGTGCACAGGAAAGTGATAAGACTATTAACACCCTGGCAAGCAAACCAAGTACTGCACATTAACAAGCAGCATGTAACTGTATCCAGAAAGGAAACACTCAGCTGCCACTGCCAACTGTATGCTCAGACAAACCTGAGCCAAACATATCACACCCTCCCATACTCAACTGTCAATAAGTTTGTTAAATTGCTCAAGGTGAAAACAGAAGCATACATAATTATCATGTGATTTTTCAGAGATCTGGAAATAATTTGGACCATAACCTCAACTACACAATTGCGGATGATATTAGGAAAATCATTGGAAATGCTCCCCATATTTATGCGAAGACTGTGTCACTCTTTGAACTACACAAGAAATCCTGGAGGAAGCATTGTGTTGAAAGTGTAAGTGTAGAGCCACATCATGCCACAATTTGCATCATCTGCATTGGAATGTTTCCTATAAGAAGTTACTTGACTACTAATTTCCAAAGTGGTGTCTGTCCACCCCTGTGATTTCTGTCATCTTCACTGGCCCATTCAGATAAAATTTCCTGAAAGGCCAAGTATCTAGATGAATATATTCACACTTCCAACATACAGTGCAAAAATAAACAGTAGCCTTGATAACACAGAGGAAAATGCTCATAATATGTCAGGATTTTTCCAACAGAGCATAAGAAGCTCTTCTTAAATGGGAAATATAATTACAGGCAATTGAACAATATTATGGTAATTCCACATACGTACTGTACACAACATAAAATCATTTGCAAGTCACGAAAACTGAACAGGTGCAGCTAGATAGATACTTGTCCATATCACGTTACAACAAGAGCAGAAGGAAACTGTGTAAAAGCAACTGATAATTTATTTCTAAATCCAACTGTTTTTCATTAAATAGGTGTGAGACTCATAATAAGTGGTTTGTCTGACAGCAGCAATAAAGGATCTCCTTCAGTGAGGTTTAATTATGAAGGAAAACATACAGTTTCACAGAATCAAGAATGCTGACTCAGATTCTGGATGAACACGGGGAATATGTTCACCGAGGATAAAGAGCAAATGAGAAACTCATTTATTGACAAAAATATTCTTACAATACTATGAAACTAGTTTTCTGCAACAGGTTAAGAAAATTAGAGTTAAAACTAAGAATAAGGGTGGCTAGCCAACAACAAATGGGGCCAAAGTTTTTTGCCTGGAAGAGAGAGTTTTATTTAATGTGAAAGACCACCTCGGATCCAGAATTACAGGATCACTACAAACAGTACTGCATTACTTCTTAGATGCTTTCTTAGGCAAGCACCTAGTGAAATTACCTACTGACACATCTTTCTGTGTCCTTGCTAAACCAATTTACCTATTTAATTTTAGGGATGCTGCCCTAGCAGACAGCCTACGCAAACCTGTGGGCCTAAAGACACTGCCAGGTGCCCTTACTACGAAAACTACCCATTTTACTTATTTACAATAAAGTCACTCATCCAGCAAATTTTCTTTTGGTAATTGACTGCAAAGTGGACAATATTTTTGCAACAGATCCTTTTCATGCAGTTGGATTAATGCCTCATGAAACAGTACATGCCATGAAATCCAAAGGACCTTTCATCCCCTTAAAGTAAGTTTTTCTGTGATAAATAAGCTGGTTTAGGAAAGACAACATGATTCAAAGCTCACATCACCCTTAAGGTGTTAGCTGTCCTGTGATCCTTCAAAGCTCAACCAGCAACTCTGGCTGTAACTGAGATCCTAAAAACGGGACTGGACAGACTCACTTGTGGGGATGTGTTTAATTCTTATTCCCCACAATCAATGGGTAAAAACAGACAAATCCAACAGCACTTAAAGACTTTTTGCTGACTTCAAAGAGATAGTAAATACACAAGTGGATGTGGAAACTTGGAGATGGTACCGGTACGTCTGCCACCTGTGCATGTTGTCACCAAGGCCTCTCCCTTCTGAGTAGGCAACCTGGTGCATGCCAAGAAGCTCGGACACCAGCCAACCTGGATCTATGGGGTGATCCCCACCCATCAAGTATCCATGACAACCCATAGCCTCCACCCATGAACTTTGGCAGCACCACAAAAATTAACTTCTCCTCCATCCTGGTCAGCAGCTGTACGAGTATGTTTCTCTGTCAGATGACCTTCAGGTCCCATGGTGACTCAGCAACTTCCATCAATATTGCCTGCCCCGCCTTTCCCAATAATGCCCACATACAGTGATCCAGTGCCTCTGCCTCTGATGGTGGCTACACTTACAGATCATGCATTCTTCTACTCTTACAGTAACTGCCATAAGGGGGATGGGAGGGATGGTGGCGAGGGGGGGGGGGGGGGGCGGCGGCATGTGGAAGAGAACTTGATGATGAGTACTCAAAGCATTGCCTATGTCATGGACTCCTGTAGAGTGCACAGATCAGACCTCAGTATCCCCACTGTGTGCATACCATGAAGTGAGAGATTTGAAAGTCACCTGATCTTACAACTTATTTTACACACATGGTACATTTCTGGACATGGCTTCCTTATCAAAACTTTATAAACTAAATTCCCCTACACCCCATAAAAGCATATTATATAAATTACGAAACACCCTGTATGTCTCTTGTAAATGAACTGGGGTGAGTCCCCTCTAGTTTTGTGTGCAAGCCCCTTTGACAAAGCAGTAAATGTTGCTTGTTAATGTACAAGATGGAAGGAATGGAAGAACAGTGTCTTCAAAATTTAAGAGTCAACAGCACAACATCTTTTCATTTCTAATCATCTTACCTGTTGAGATGCTACTGGCTGTGCTTTTCAGACTATCCAAGCGTTTTAATTTGACAAGTTTCTTGTTCATTCTTTCCAGTTCATCAATTCTTGTTTCAAGATTATCAGTGACTTTGCACAGTTCCTTCACAGCACCGACATTTTCCATAAAGATGCGTTCCTGTGCCAGACAAAAATGTGTAATCAGCATGTCTTAGCAGTACACATTACCCTATTAAGTGAGTTGCAAATCGAGAAAAATCTGTTACGACTACACTGAACTTATGTCTGATGTTTACCTTGTTTACAACAAGAAAGTTTTCAATACGTTGCCCTGAAGGGAGAACAATGTCCCCAGCCGGTCGGACTGCATCTGGTATTACTTGCTGCACCTCTTGAGCAATGACACCAGTATCAACTACAGGTGTACAGCTTGTTACATCTAATCCTGTAAGGCCAGCATGCTGAGCAAATTCTGGTGCTACACAATATCTCACTACTCTAAGCTGCTTCACATTGTGGAGTTGTTTACGAGTATCACACTGAAATAGAAAAGAAAAAGGAGAAGAAACAGATTAACAGTCTGTGGCACTAAAATATATGGTTTAATCATAGCAAGGAAATATGCAGTGAAATTGAGATGGCTTATAATGACATGAAATATGTCAGTTAATGGCATTTCAATTCTAAAGAATACATAAACATTGTATACTTTTAACGCTATGTTGATTTTAAAAAAAAAGAAAAAAACCCTATTTGAACAGGTCTCGGAAGACCCTAACAGTACTGACCAACTGCCATGCCATCCTCAGCCTATAAGCATCACTGGATGCAGATAAGGTGAGGCGTGTGGCCAACACACCACTCTACTGGCCATTGTCAGTCTTTGTGACTGGAGCTGCTGCTTCTCAATCAAACAGCCCTTCAATTTGACTCATAAGGGCTGAGGGTACCCTGCTGGCTAACAGTTCTTGGCAGACTGGACGGCCGCCCATCCAAGTGCTAGCCAAGTCCGACAGTGCTTAAATTCGGTGATCTGATGGGAACCAGTGGTACTATTGGGGCAAGGGCATTGGCTATGCTGATTATAGTACAGTAAAAATATAAAACTCAGCATAATAAGCAATATAATGCAAATGAGGCATATGCTTGGTTTAGAAAGTGTTTAAATATCTCAACGGAAGAAAGTGAAGACTGCTGTCATAAAACAATGTTGTGTGTTTTGCTTGAGAGTTGTTCAACTTTTGTAATAAATGAATAGTTCTATTTTCTGAAGGCAATGGCACACAAGCTCTTTATAAAGATGTGGAATCTAGAGATCTGAGATCTGCTTTCTCCATGTGTTAATTTTTCAGGTCTGCTTTCGTTGTGATGTTTTCAGTGGGTGTAATGAGATTTTACTTTCATATTACTCATAGAGGTCTTGTTATGTAACAAGGATGCATGACAGACAAAAAAACAACATAAATTCAGAAATAAGAGGGATTGAAATGAGGGTTTTTTTCCTATGAGACTATGCCATAAAGTACAGGATAGAAGCATATACAACAATAGCTATCGTTTATTTTTAGATTTATAGTTCACTGCAAAAAAATTATTCACAAATCTATAAAAAATTTGCTCTAAATGTAGAATCTACAGCTGATTATTCAAGTGAATTATTCTACATATTTCAGCTACAGGAGGCATGATACATAATATAAAACTAGTAAATATCACTGTATGCTAGGTCTTACAAATAATAATATTTGCAAAAATTTCAACACACAGTCCAAGTAAATCCAGACTCCGGGGATGATCGGAACACTGTATCAGAAATAAATGAGTGAGATGGAGACAGAAGACCAACCCCACCCAAAGGCCTACGAAGATCAATGTGATGTCATGCACAGCCAGTAAAGAGATATCAAATAAGGAAGAAACATAAAAGCAAGCAACAGCAAGCCTCATAGTTATCAAAGAAATGGAAGAGAATGATCAGAATCTTGTGAATGGGTTTCTTACCCCACGGCATTTTAGCTCGTACAGGGCATACAGTATCAGTAATTTTTGTACAAAATTTCTTTAAAGAAATATTCAAACTAGCTGAGTATTCGGCATTGCCTGGTATGTATTTATTTCAATTATATTGGTCCATTTTCTTCTTCCCTCTATCTGTTTCTTTGTAAGTTACTTAGTGCTCTTGTTCTCAAATACTGAATGAATAAAATCTGGTTATTCATGTATCATAGCCTACACTTCTTTTTCACCCCTACCCCCATCCCTTTGATAGACAGGTTTTTCTTACCTCCACAGCAATTCTTTCCAGACAGTGATGCCACGTCTGGCTGAAATTGGTCCAGTTGTTTTGGAGGAGAAGAACATACATACACATGTATATTTTTATAATATGTATGAATATCTTTTTTCCATGATCCAGTTTTGAGGAAATATAGTCCATATAGTGCCCCTTGCTATGCTGAAGTTACCAGTGGAAGCCCCACAGTTTTGGAGATTAGCGTGTTCGAAGACAAACAGATAGACGTGAGAGTTTTACAGATTTATTATTAGTATTGATTTATGGTTCGTGCAAACCACGTATGCTTAAAAATTTGACCCTGGTAATAATTGTTTGTGTTATGATCGACATAGCTTACTTGAAAGTCCTCATTTCTTTTTTTCTAAAGAACAGCTTATCTTCAATGAAACTTACACAACTACAAAACTATCTTTGCTCAAAATTTTGAAACTGAGATTGTTTGAGTCTGATAAAGTTTGATCAATTTTGTTCCCTTCAAAGTAATCCCCATCAGGTATAATACACTTTTGCCAGCACTTCTTCCAATCTTGAAAGCACTTCTGGAACTCACTTTTCATAATGGTATTCAGCTCCTTCAATGATTCTGTTTTTATCTTGTCAATGGTGGCAAAATGACATCCTTTTATGGTACTCTTCAGTTTCGGAAATAGAAAGAAGTCACAGGGGGCCATGTCTGGCAAATACAGTGGTTGATACAACGTAACGGTTTTATTTTTTGCCAAAAAAAACATGAACAAGCATTGAGGTGTCACCAGGAGCATTATAAAGCTGCGATTTCCATGCATGGTTTTGCCACAATTCTGGTAGTTTTCTTTGGACTGCTTCATGCAAATGGTCCATAACTTCCAGGTAGTATTCGTTACTGGCCATATGACCATAATGTAGGAAATCATGATGTACTATCCCATTGCAGTTAAAGAAAACAGTGGGAAGAACCTTCACATGTGATTGAACTTGAATTTTTTAAGACTTGGCTCTCTATGGAGTTTTCATTGGGTTATTGGGCCTTGGTTTCAACGTCATATCTGTATACCCATGTTTCATCACCTTTTACAACCTTCTTTAGAAGTTCTGGATTTGTTGTTGACTTCATTCATGAATTCCTGAGCGATGTCTATGTGACATCATTTGTGGTCTAAATTCAACAATTTTGGAACAAAATTTTCTGCTTTGTGTTTCATGCCAAAATAAATAAATAAATAAATAATAAATATATTATTAATAATAATGAATTGCTTGGCATAAGCCAAAGGGTATGCTGACAACATTAGCAACCTTTCTGATAGTAATTCGGGCAGTTTTCCAGAACCATTTACTTTACTTCTTCCAAATTTTCATGAGTAACTGATATATAGGCATTCAAGGCAGTTGTTGTCTTCTGCATCTTCTTGGCCCTCTCGGAAATGCTTATACTACTCGTAAACTCTTGTCTTACTCATAGTAGATTCTCCAAAAGTGATAGTCAACATTTCCAATGCGGTGTGACACATTATTCTATTTTTCAAGCAAAATGTTATGCAAATTCTTTAATCCATCTTTTTCGAAAGCAAAAATTCACTGAGCACTCGAAAACACATATAATCTTTTCAACTGTTGACAAACTAAATACTCAAAACAGATGAAAATGCAAGCATACATCAGGAACACCTGTACCAAAAAGAAAAAAAAATCTTCAAAATTGGATGTATAAAGCATGCAAAATTAAAAAATTCCCATTACATTTTGATCACACTTCATATGCATAAAATGTAGAATGATATCAAAGTCTATGACATTACTCTGACTTCAGTTTTTTTAATATACCCAAAAGACATTTCATTGTTAATTTGTGTTTAATTCAACATTCTGTAACACGAACCTCCTGTACACTTTCCTTGACCCTCTGATCACTGGGCTGCATGATGTGGCCAGTAACTTTAAGATTTCCATACACAACCAGAGCCTCATCTGGCCGATCTGTGTTGATGCCCACACGACCTGTGTGGAACACTGAGTCTGGCGTGTGGCCCTTCTGCCAGCTCAACTCCACGTCGCTCTCAAACTGGCCAGGGTTTGAGGCCTGGAACAGAAAAGCCTAGTGTCTTCAGGTAGACTGCTCTTTCACCCAACATTTAGACATAAATGTAACTATATGTAAAAGAGGAAAACTACAATTAAAATAATATGTAGAAAAAATAAAAGAATACCAAGTATAATCAATCACTTGGGAAGGAAAAAATAATGTAATGAAGTAAGCTATCTGGTATTTGGACATGATTTTGCTGTGGTTTTGACTCTGAAAAATCTATTAAACATAGATAAAAAAGGCAATCTGTTGGAAAAGATAGCCAACAGAGCAGATTTAAGAACCTCTGCAGTGAAAAAGGGGGTTTTCACTAACATAACGAGGCACCAAAGTTTTTACTAATAGACATTGGTGAAATAGAAAAGATTACAAAGGTTAAGTATTTAGGAAACATAATTCAAGAAAACTGGTCAGAAAAATCTGTGTGGATGAAAGGATACATGAACTGGAAAGAGCAAACAATGGGCTATAAAAAAGAATGTTCACAATAAAAAGTGCATATCAAAAAGTGCAGAAACATCACATTAATGGATAGCAGCAAAACTACAATACTAGTGCCTAACAATGAATTATAAATGAGACAAACCAGAAGTATTGGACAGAAGAATTACAAAGATACTTTTAGGTGCAATAAGAAGCACAGAAGACTGGAAATTATGAGGCAATGATGAAATATAACAAAATGTAGAGAAAATAACAGAAACAATAAGAAAAAGAAAACATATTTTTTGGCACAAGCGCGCGTGTGTGTGTGTGTGTGTGTGTGTGTGTGTGTGTGTGTGTGTGTGTGTGTGTGTGTGTTTTATTTCATAAGGAGATATTTTTGTCTGAAAGCTTAAATGTTTAGCATTCTTTTCATTGTTCCTGGCTCTAACTCAACATCTCTGTATCTTGTGAGCAGAAATCTATCCTTTCCATACTGAGGAAAGATATTGTCCAATAGCTTAGCCTACTTTAAAATGTGTCTACCTGCCACTCTTTGTGTGAGTAGCAGTCTACCCAATTTCATTGTTGATACTGATATTTTTGTGACATTTACACTGAATGAATGACAAGATGGGAAGACATAAGCAACTCTGAACAATAAATTAACAAGAAGCTGAACCTGGAAGGTTCTGAAAGGTACTAAACATAACAGAATAAGAACCAGTGAATTTTTGTCAGAGGGAAAGTGTTAAGCTTTACAGGGATTCCAGAATCAAATGTGAAGTCATCTGAAGATAGGAATAAAAGATACCGTAAAAGCATGTGGTCTTCAGATGGCCATAAGGAGAAGGTGGGGGAGGGTGGGGGATAGACAGAGGTACTGTCCAAATTTTGAATAGCACCCACATTCAAGTGATACATAAAACAACTGAAAAATTTATAGCCATGAGGCATAATAGCCAGTGACTTAGCCATTCTGCATGGAAATTCAGTATCAAATATTGGAACACTGATGATAAATCACAGCTTATGAGGACACTAGTAAGAGACTATAGCAGTTCATGCCTCCATTTTTTTTTTAAATGGCCTCAATACTGTGGCATAAAATTAACATGAAGGTGATTCAAATGTAAATGGTAATTATTTTTATATATTTATCGATTAATCATTTGCACAACTAAAACTTCCAGTTCTTCTCTACACAGCCTCCTGCTTTACATACTTTTGCCAATGTTTTGGAAACGGTTTTCCTTGTCCATTAAATGTTAGAAGGTGTGTCACCAACCAATGTCTTCATTGTTTTTTAATCATTCACCTCCAAGTGATTCTTTCAGGGATGCAAACAAGAAAATAGTTGGGTGGCGGGGGGGAGGAAAATGACAAATATGGACTATACCAAATTGGTCTAGGGTTTCCCAGCACACGTCCTCCAATTTATCCCTTGTCAAATTCACAGTGTGAGGCTTGGCATTGCTATGGAGGAGGAGGAGGATGACATCTGTCAAGTGCATTCCTTGTCTTTTTTTCTTTTTTCTGACGTTAACAACTGGCAGTAGTAAGCTGCATTCACTGCACATAGTAAAAAACTTTTCCGAGTGAGATGCAGGTTTTGGCCTTCATGGGGCAACCTTCAACCTGTCTTTGCCACTCCTTACTCATCATTTTGGATTCTGGAGTCTAATGGTGGACCCATGTCTCATTGCATTGATTATGTACTTCAAAAAATCCTCCCCTTCTTGCCAGAATTGATTCAGAAGCCTTTCTCAGATTTTCAACCGGACCTGTTTTTGCTGTTTCGTTAAGAACTTAGGAACCCATCAAGCACTAATATTTTAATGCTAAGCTGTTCACTGATAATGGCATGAGCACTCCCAGTGCCGATACCCACCTCTCCTGGAATGTTGTCAACAGTGCACTGGCGATCACCTTCAATAAACTCTTGAACAACACAGATGTTGTCATCTGTGAGAATTGACCTTGCAGGAAGAGAAAGACACACATTTTCTATTCTCTGTCACCCTTAAATAGTCTGGCCCAAGTAAACACTTGGTTCAGGGGTGGTGTAGCATCCCCAAACTGTGCCTTCAAACAAGCTAAAATTTCTGAGGATTTAGCCCCTTCACAGGTTAAAAACTTTATGATAATACATTGCACAACAGGCAAAGAGAGCTCTTGTTTACTTATGACTGTACTGAGACCATAACAAAGTGCAGCAGCAAACAAAGTTGGTTTCCCTTCCCTAACACATTGACCTTCAACCCCCCACTCCACTGCCCTGCTCGGAATTGCTTGTCGTGGTACACTGGTGCACCTCCCACTTATATTTGAATCACCCTTGTACAGATGCTGCCATAAAACATACAAAGCCTCAAAAGTGAGAAGATTTTCCTCGCAACCCGGAAAAAACTTGACAAAATGAAGATTTTTGTAGTGTGGAGGAGTGCATGAGCACATATTAAGCTGAAGTTACTTGTTCATCTTTGACTAACGAATTTTGTTTATCGTTTTAAGAGAAACTGAAGTAGTATTAGCCTCAATTTTTGTATTATGAGACTCAAGCACAATTAAAAACAATAATCTATGACAAAATGTTGCATTTTTAAAACCTGTGGTAGCTCTGGTGTAAGAACTTACGCTATCTACATATGCTATGTATTGTAAACCATTATTATTATTATATATCATTGTGCATTGTAAAAACTACTTCTATATACGATTATGTGCATACTATGTTCACATTATCTAACTTGTAAACACAAAGACTTATCCTATGTCACAAGTACCTACTGGTTTCAAATTTAATTTACAGGAAAAATAAAATGACAGTCACAGTGTAGTTCAAAGTTGAAATAATGGATTATGAGTGTACTCCTCTTCTTCTACTTCCTTTATAACTGTAGTTTTTCTTAAACACATTTTCAATTAGCAGTAGCAAGTAATTTTCATTTGATTCCCTGCTGTACATCAAAAAAATTTCATTCACTGAAAAAATTAATACTACAAATGAAAAAATATATATTATCTACAAACTGATAATCTGACAACATATTCAGAAAGCATCTGAATTTTAAAACTTCATGTAGTTTTACATAAATAATTTTTATAATTGAATAAATATTATGTAATTTCAGAGTTGCATGGTTACCCTGACAATGATGCGTTCTGATGAATGGGAAATGATTGGGTAATTGGCACCATCAGCAGTGTGTGCATGCAAGCCCACCACGAGGTAGAAATACCGTTGATCTGGGTTTGGCTTTCCTTTCTTGCGCATGTTGTTGGATGTAGTTTCACTGAAGTGCAACCGACCAACAGTCATTTTGTTCTGCTTTCCCCCCTGCAGGTCAAACCTGCACAGAAATGGAAAGCTGTCTCCTCACTTCCAAATGCTCAAAATTGAATCAATTTTGTCAACTAGATTTAAGTGTTAGTATATTTCTGTATGTTAGCCACACAAAATAGGTTCAGATCAAAAGCAAAAGGAATGTAAAAATGAGTGAAATATGGTGCTAATAAATGTATATCTACAGATACGAGTATATATATACAGATGGTCCAATTTATATTTCACACTAAGAGTAGCAACCAGTGATTAATTACTTAATTTTCTATTCAAAGTGGAAATATGATTTATTATTATTATTATTATTATTATTACACAATATTGACATTTGTGAATAGAAATGAAAAGTTATAAACGGATCAGGGAAATACTGGGTGGTCGCAATTAAACTGATGGTTTTCTGAATGCTGCAGTATTTGCTGTATACATCGCAGAATGCTGAAACATTGTAGGTATGTGCATTACTCAGTGCACTCATGGAGTATTCTGGAAAGAAATAATACTTTCACTTTCGGCCAACAGATGAAAATATGGTGCTGTAAGCAGTCCGAAAGTGAAATGTTTCCTGTTTTGATGTCAGTATGTTGTTTGTCACTTGCTGACACATGTTGATTACTTTTGAAGTATCTGTTGTCGTAAAGGGTTAAGAAGGTTGAAGATTTCTTTACGAAATGCAATGGCTCTTGAGAAAAAAGACTGGGCATGGCTGTTAAAATCGTTTTATCAGAATGGCAGAAATAACAGCATCGCATTACAGGAATATTGGCAACAGAAACAGCTGTGAAGAGATCCCATGTCAATAAACAGGCAAAGGAATGTGATCAAGAAATTTGAAGAAACAAGTGAATTATGTGGTTAAGCAGTGAGAGGCAGGTGGCCGATTCCCATGGCAGCTGTTGATGAAGTTGCTGTGGCTGCAGTTGACCAAGTAGCACATGCCTCAAATTCTCCAGCCAGTGCTCACGCTGTGTCATGGGAATTGTCTCTCCCCTGGTCAACAGTTCAAAGATTTTGTGGTGCATTTGATGCTGGTAACCCTACAAGACTCAGAATGTGCACCAAATGACACCCCAAGATAGGCTACTATTCTGTGACTTTGCTCTTTGTTTTTCGGCACACAAGGAAATGGATGACTTGCGAATAGGGAATATTTTTTGGATAGACAATGGCCATTTTACTCCGCACGGTACCATGAATACACAGAACGGTCACATATGGGGTTCTGTCCCACCACATGTTGTGCAGGAACATCTGCTGCACTCAGCTTATGTGGCTGTGAGGTGTTGTTCCACAAGCTCCTTGATTCTCAGACCATTTTTCTTCAAGGAAATGAGACTTCATAGATCTGTTATGTATACAATGGATATCATAATGATTTTCTTGGGCCTTTGTCCCACTTCAACAGGGTCGGCCCTGTTACTATCGATTTGGCAATGTTAGAGTCAGAGGGTGACTGGATGCCCTTCCTGTCACCATCCCGTACCCTCCGGGACAGAATTAGTGTACCCCAGCTGCCTGCATCTAGTGTAAGCCATGAAATAATGCAAACATTTTCAAATGTCTGCGAGTCATGTAACTGAGGCGGGACTTAGGGACTAGCCCAGTATTCACCTAGTGGTATGTGGAAAACCACCTAAAAACCACATCCAGGCCGGCCAGCCGGCACACCGGTCCTCGTCATTAATCCACTGGGCAGATTCGATCCAGAGCTAGTGCGCCTACCCGAGTCCAGGAAGTAGTGCATTAGCGCCCTCGGCTAACCTGGTGGGTTATGTGTACTGAGGATATCTGCACATTATAAGGACCTCCTTGCGCAACATGTGATTCTAGCTTTGCAAGAAGGCAACTGTGTCTACACCACTACTTTCATGCAAGATGGGGCAACACTACATATTGTTCCATAGAATTTTGGGTGTGTAGCCACATAAATTCAGTTTCTTCTTCTAATATATTGGCTGAACACCATCCAGCCAGCTTCAGAGTGAGCCGAGGTGACTGACGCTCCTGCACTTGCTCTGTCCTATTAAACTCGAGGACCGATCCACTGTGTATGTGGCCAAAGATACACAAGGTGCCAGAGACGTTGATAGGCGGCAAATAGGAGTAACATATGCATGGAAATTAAATCTATGGCTGCGCAGTTGATCCACATGGCGATATCGATGTGTCATGGAGAGCTGTACTGTCGCGACGAGTTTATGATTTAATTACAGAAATTGGCTTATTCCATGATTTGTACAAGCTGAAACCACTATCTCTATTAATTAAATTCATCACCATATTGCTGCCGGCCGGTGTGGCTGAGCAGTTCTAGGCGCTTCAGTCTGGAACCGTGTGACTGCGATGGTCACAGGTTCGAATCCTGCCTCGGGCATGGATGTGTGTGATGTCCTCAGGTTAGTTAGGTTAAAATAGTTCTAAGTTCTAGGGGACTGATGACCTCAGAAGTTAAGTCCCATAGTGCTCAGAGCCATTTGAACCATTTAAATCATATTGCTTGCCAGGTGAAAGATTTGTCTCAAGAAACTTTTGGTAATGACTGAATCATCTCTAGGCAATTTCAAGATGTGTGGCCCTCCTGATTTCCCGATCTAAATCCATGTGAAATCTGGTTGTAGAGTGTCTGTCAGGGATATATCCAGACTCTTCAAGATCTGAAGGATAGCATATGATGACATGTTTCTCTGATTACACTGGATAGGTTGTGAGCACCTGTTGACTATACCATGTTACAGAGGCAGCATGTTGCTGAATCGGGAGACCATATCAAAGACATGTTGTAACTTGTGGCCATATCCTAATAAATGTGCAAGAACTCAGTTATCTGGTGTCTGATAATTCCTTTGCTTTACCTGAACCCCCACCACATTCTGGCTGCTTTCAGTGCCATATTTTCACCTGGTGGCAGAAAATCAAACCATTATTTCTTTCAGAATACTCTGTG